>NC_043704.1:116567659-116722409 GCF_006229205.1 Suricata suricatta
CGGTTGAAAGGGGAGGGGGGGGGGAAGGAGGTGTTGGTAATGGAGGTAGGCACTTGTGGGGAAGAGCACTGGGTGTTATATGGAAACCAATTTGACAATAAACTATTTAAAAAAATAATAACTACCTTAGAAAGTGATTATATAGAGATTATTTGCTAAAAGTTTCTGACTCATTAGGTAACCAATACATAAGAGTTATTGTATTGATGGTTCAGAGTAGTTGATGGTTGCTGGATAGACTCAACCTCCTCAATGGTATCAGTACACAGGGAATTGAAATAAGCTCCATGTGAATTCCTGGAGTTTTAAATGTCTTCACCTTTATTTACTGCCTCTAGAATACCTCTGATTTCACAAGATCAGCGCCGGGTTAACCATCATCATCCATGACAATCCTTTCTTTGCTGTTTCCAGAATTGGATTTCTCACCTTAGTTTTGAATGGTGCCTCAGATAGCAAGAGAAATCACCAGTTATCTTGAAACTCCCTAGTGAGTAGTCTTGACCTGACCAAATTGAGTACTCATTATATTCCAGTTGCTGACACAAAGGACTTGCAGGAGTGGAATGAAAGAGCAAAATAGTGAACTAGTTGATAGAGCATAGAGAACAATACTCTACTGTCCCAACCCTCCCTCACCAAAAAAAAAAAAAAAAAAAAAAGGAATAAAAGTCCTGGAACCCCAAGACACCATACACTTTAACCGTCTAAGAGTGCTCACTGAAGATGAACAAGGATAGGTAATGAGGTCCTTGAAACCTGGCTTAACCACTGTTACTTCAGTTTCAGGGGAGAAACCAATAGATTGGGTCTGGAATTAGCAAAGTATCAGTTCGTCCTATTATCAACGCTCAGTTTGTACAATGGACCTCACTTAAGGTCACTACCACCAGTGGCTATCAATGCACATGAAGCCACCTTCTTATGATTCCTACTTACATCAGCATTCCTAATTGCCTTATCATTCCCAAGTCAATTTCATTATAATTAGGGGCTTTGTGTTGTTATTGTCAATTCGACTGTTTCATGAAGTCAAGCCTGGAACTCTGGAATCCCAGATGAAATAAGTAAGTAAGAGTGTGCTTTACAAACCAATTTTTCAGCCTTGTCATGAGTCTTATTTCCCTTTTTCCCAAGCAAAGGAAATTATAAGTCTTTAAGAATTCCCTCTATACTCTCTTTGATGCAGAAATAGTCCAGCTGCGATTTATCTCCTGGGAAAAGGAGAAGCTGCCTGGTTTAACCAAGTTCTAGCCAATATCACAGAGAAAATAAATGTTCTACAGGATGGAATGAGTGGTAGGGAAACTTCCCCCTGAATGCTGACCCAGGCTTATGTCGGGTCCTTCTGAGCATCATACCTAATGTATTTATTTTAAAGAAAGAATAAGAGCCCAATGCTGGCTTTAGATTCACCAGAGGAGGTATATCTTCCTTACTGTGAATGTTTTAATGCAGAAAGAAATACAACAAGAACTGTCATCTAGAGGTCCCTGCTTTCTTCACACTGTTCATTACTACTTATGATGGGATAGTAGCTGGGAGCTTGTACCAGACACCTACAAATAAAGCTGTTGAAGATGTAAAACGGTGCTTTACATGCTTGCAGAACAACAGGTGATGACGTCTGGAGAGAATATACAAGTACTAGGCCAGTAGCACTGGCGGTAGTAAGCATGAGCAGTAGTAAAAAGCAATCATGTGCTCATCATCTTTTCAGCTTAGTAATCATCTTTGCAATGATGCTTTATGGATATCATTTCATTTCCGTACTTTTAAGTTGCTTTATCTAAAAGAGAAAGGCATGTGCTGGATCATAAAATCTAGTCAGTACTAAAGGGTAGAACATGGAAATCAAAGTCCACTGCCTTTCACCCAGAGACACTATTAAATAGTCTGGTTTTAGGATTTTGTATAATTATCTTAAGAAGTAGGAATGTTACATGCACATATCTGTTTGGTAATTTGTCAATATTAAGCACAATCTATCCTTCCATAAATGTCAACTCTTATTATAGTTCCATACTTTCCTTCTGTACTTCTAAATCTTTGCTAACAATGCTATTTATTTTTATTTTTATTCTATTATAACCCTTATATTTGTATATAACACATTTAAAGTTCTGTTTCTTTGCTCACATATTTTAGAGACTATGTTGACTTCTAAAAGAAGGGAAAGAGAGGGACACCTGCATGGCTTAATTCATTGGGCGTCTGACTTTGGCTTAGGTCATGATCCCATGGTTCACGAGTTTGAGTCCCAAGTATTCTGTGTCTTGCTCTCTCTCTGCCCTTCATGTTTGTTCATTCATATTCTCTCTCTCTCTCTCTCTCTCTCTCTCTCTCAAAAATAAATAAACATTAAAAAATAAATAATAGAAGGTAAAGAGAAGGAGGAAGTATATTGGATTTATTTATTTTACATATTCATTAATATGCTTGCTTGCTTATTTATTTTCTTGTATACTCTCTTAATAGCTATCTTCACTTTATGCCTAAGGCCCTCTGGCAACGTAATCATGTGTTTGTTATAAAGAACACATCTTTTAAGGGTATTTTTCTGAAAGTCCAAAGAATTGTTATTTTAATTTATACCAATTGTTTTTCATCTTAGAGTTGTCTTTACTTTTGCTCTCCTGTTAGGCCATTTCTTGGATGCCTTGGACTGCTCACAACAGCTACAATATTTCCTAAGTAATTAAAGCAGGAAAGACCTGTGAGTGGCACAATGTCTGAGCTCTTTCATGTCCAAATTAAGTCTGTTATACTCTCACACTTGATCAATCATTTGGTTGATATTCTGATTTCTGTGTGCAATTTGTCCACTTGAGTTCATGTGTGCGTGTGTGTGTGTGTGCATGCATGTGTTGTTTTTCTCCTCTCTGGTTGATCTTGGTCATCCATTCATGTTTATCAATGCAGGATCCTGTTACTTAATATTCACTGATAGGGTGAGCCTTTTCTCTAGCACTGTATTTCATAGCTCTAAGTATCTTATTTTTTTAAAATATCTTCCACTTTGGAATCTTAGCAGCTCTTAAGTCACTTCTTTTCATGCCAATATATATGTTTATGACATGCTCTTTGTTATAAGATTTTGTAGAAACATCCATATTACTTTTATAAATGATTAGACTGCATCTTCCTTTCCATTTCTACTGAGTCTACACCCTGTTACCAATGCTCAGCACTTCCTGGAGCAATTTCAAAGTAACCTTTCACTGGTCATTTTGCCACCAGCCAGCATCCATTTATTTCAAATTAGAAAATAGTCATTTTAGAAAATAATGCATTGAGTCTGCCATGTTCATTTCCATAGTGAAATAAAGGGAGCAGATGAAAAATGCCATTTACTTTTCTCACATTAACTTAAATACCTTTGAAATCCCTTAGTAAACACAGATCACTGGAAGAGATTGACCCAACAAGAGCATATCATTGTTAAAGCAGTTTCCTTTAGTCATGGTTTCCGGTGGGAAAGATTGGCTTTAAACATGAAAACCAGGATATTGGGAAAGGTCCATTACAGCTGCCCAGCTAACCAATTGTTTCCCATTAGAAATTAGTAGAAAAGAACTAGATGCTCAAGTAACTGCTTAAATGGATTTGGTTCCTGGTAGCCTCAGGAGGTGTTATAATTACCCTGTTAGGGGTGTTCCATTGGACAACGACAGAATTTTATTCAGGTCTATTTCCAAAGTAATTTTTGGATTTAAAAGTAGAATAACTCAATAAGAGTTGTTCTCACTGGGAGTCATTCCAGTTCCCCCTAAGCTTCCATATAAAAACAGGATTTGAGAAACAATGAATAAGATAATCCTTTTAAATCTTCCTCTTGATTGGAAGCAGTTCAATTTATTCCAAAGGCAGATTACTGTGAGAGAAATTCTAAATTAAATTTACTTAATATGTGTTGCTCCTGGGATCTCTAGAAATTTGGGGATATTACATTTTGACATCTAGGGGAATGTATACATATTTTAATCTGTCGGACATCTTTTACTCTTTCTTCTGAAAACGACACCTCATTTTGTTTGTAGAACTTCTTCCCCCCACTACTCCCCCCTCCCCACCTCCCCACCTCCCCACCTCCCCTCCCCTTCCTCCTGCTCTGGAGCCTCCAGACCCCTGCTCAGAGGTTGGGTAGCTATTTGAGTCTTGGCTATCATCATATCCTTATACTTTGGGTCAATGCTACCTTGTGATCAGAATCTTTCCCTGGGATTTTTTCCGTTGTCCCCTTTGGCTAAACATCCACACATATAACGAACAAACGCAAAGCATGCTGGTTTGCGAAATGAAAACAGTACTGAAGAAATGTGAGTTTGGCAGAGACTGTGCTGGTAGTAAACGGCCTCTAGGCTTCTCCAGCTCCAGCTCCTGGAGCCTCTGCTTCTCCTGGCTCATTCCCGAACCTTCACTGCATGAATTATCCCAGTGTCTCACCATTAAATCCGACATTTTCTAAAACTGGTATCGTTTGTAAAACTTCTTGTAACATAGGAATCACACTGTTAAACGGTATCCTTTGTCAAACAGCACCTTGATCGAGAGGAAAGTGTGTGGGTTTAGAATATCCATGCGCAATGACTAGAATGCAGACTATTTCTGTGTCGCCTTAGCAAGCTACTTTGCTTCTACTTGATTGCTAAAAAGAATGTGTTAATGCTTCTTTTAATGAACAGTACATCTCAAAGTACTTATAACTGAAGGATCTCAGAAACAGCACCAAATTGTATCTATGTTCCCAGCACCATGGAGTAAATAACAAAAGCACAATAAAAAGATGGTGACAATTAAGGAGTTAGAGAAGTGAATGGTTTCAGCATAACCAAAGTGCTGTGAGACAGCAAGTGAGGCACATGACTTAAACCTGGAGCTATGGACATAGGATTTCCAGTCCATATGTTAAGGAGCTTACCAGATAAACAACAGTATGACAGGAATACACTGATGTGAAGAGCATTAGAACATGCACGTGCGTGCACACATACAAGACACACACTCTGGGCATGAATGAATGCCTAGAAACAATGGGAAGAAGGGAAAATGTACCAGTCATCAGCAATGAGGAATCTTTGTGCTATCATTTAGCTTACTATTTACTACTCTTGGGGTAAATTTTTAGCCTTCAACTAGGATGTGTAAATTTCAGTCTGCAAAACTAGTGCCCTCCCCCCAAGAAAAACACCAAGAAAAAACCCAAAAACCAAACCCAAACCTCTGCATTCTTTAAATGAACTTAATTTTCTCTCAGGTTCTCATTTTGTTTGACTGGTGGGAAATGAAATCTAATTCCCTAATTCCCAGTCCTTGCTCAATGCCTAGAGTTTTCTGCATAAACTCTGATGCCTCTCAGTTTGCAAGGTTTCCTCAGGTCCACCTGGTCCCACCTCTTTTCAATGCTTCTTCTGTAGTATGATAGCAAAATGCTAATCTTTGGGGAATCACCTCCCTGAGGTCCTACAGTGTCCTCACAACAATACCCATAAGCCTTTTGCTATGGAAGGCCCAGAATCTCAACTCTTCATAGATTTGAAGAATCGCTTATAAATTCAAGAAAAGCCTTTTATCTATTTTAAGCATGGAATCTTAGCTTTAGACTGAAGCCTACATTTGCAGAGAAGTGAATTTAGATCAAAGGAATAGCCTCTGTCTGCAGTAGGTTTCATAATTCTCAGAAGGCCTGGGAAAAAGTAACTATTTTAATACATTCCCAGCATTAAGCAATTATTTTAATAAATATTTACTGAGAACCTAATATGTCCCAGACATTAATCTGCATGCTTAGATTCTAACAGTAAAGACAGACGATAAACAAAGAATAGATTAAAAATTATAGAGTGTATAAAAAGTCGGTAAGTGCTATGCTTAAAAATAGAGCAGAGAAAGGGGAATAGATGGGTGAAAATTTCAACTTTAAATAGGGTGGACATGATAGGCGTGAATGGTTAAGATTTTAAAGGAGGTAAGACAGTTAGCTATGAGGTTATCTGAGAAAAGTGTGTTGCAAAAAAAAAAATCTAAGTTGGGAAGATCAGTGTGTTTGAGGAACAGCAAGAAATAGTGGCTGAAGCTGAGTAAGTTGGAGGCAGAGGAAGAAGGAGATGAGGTCAGGAAGGTACCAAGGGCCAGTTCACAAACTACCTCTCAAGCCATTATTGAAGGCATTGTTGTAAGAACTACTCCTCAGTGGAATTGGAGCCATTGAAGAGTGTGGAGTATCTCTTAAATCTTTTAAAAACACACAGTTGACACAGTGCCCTCCTAAGTTGGTGACATGTGCTGTTCTCTATTTTAAAAGTGAAAAAAAAAAAAACAACTAAGGAAAGTATTTTTAAGGTTAACATAATAAAATTCCAATAAACCCCAAGGATTATATCGCACCTAGTCCCTGTTTCCTAAACATAGAAAGTGAGATCATTTAACAGCACTTCTGAGCAACTTGAGAGAGGAAGCTATATGTTGTCCCCAGATGAGATTTTCAAAGGGCCACTCTAGGCTGAGCTCCTCTGCCAAAGAGCAACAGACAGAGTCCTTGAATTCCAGATGGAGTTTACCTTAAACACTTGGAATCAGCTGGCAAATACAGCTGACTCAAGGAATAAGCCAGCTACTTGGCTGGATAAGAGTCGTTACTAAGAGACCCTACTATAGGCAATATGTTTAAGAATCCTATGTGCAATATTATCAGAAAACCCAGTAGGATGTCAGCCTCCAAGGGTCAGGAGTAATTTAGCCATTTATGAAAGAATTAGATAACAACCTGGAAATTGTGCTCAGCATATGCATCTTTATTTCCAGATATGGAGAATGAGAGATAACTGTTGTTCAAAAATCAAGCATTGTGATCGGTGGTTGATGCGGTTGATACGTATTGCTTTGAGTTGTGTCCGTATTTATGTGAAAGTCGTAGAGAATATTATTAGCTGACTGTGAAGTACTTTTATGTAATTGTTACTTCTGCGATTTCTAAAGAAGCTGAGTTATATTTGTTGTTGCTGTTATTTCATTCCTAAAACTAAAAAGCTGAGAATTTCTATGTCATTTATTTAGTATTTTTAAAAATTCTGTTATTTGACAGTGTTTAAATTATCTTATCTCCAACTAAATTATGAAGAGCTCAAAATAAGGAGGTTCAATAATTATTTATATCACCTAGAGAAATTTAATTAAGCCTAAGACAAAGACACTGAGGAAATGTGTAAGTGTAACTTTCAATATCCACACTTAGACTTTGGAAATGTTGTTTTCCCTAGTCACTGTCATTTACTAGGGATAGTATAAATTTGAAAAATTCATTACATATATTGTCAGTCCTCTCCCAACATGGATTGTTTATGCCAGAAAAAGAGGTAAGATCATCTTACAGAGGGTAAAATTACAAAAGAAAAAGAAAAGTTAGTAAAAACTAAGAAAATATATTATTCTGTATTATTCTTTTTTTGAGAGAGAGAGAGAGAGAGAGAGAGAGAGAGAGAGAGCGCGAGTGCATGAATGGGGGAGGGGAAGAGAAGAATCCCAAGCAGGCTCCCCACTGAGCATGGGGCTCCATTTCACAACCAAGAGATGATGACCTGAGCTGATATCAAAGTTTGACACTTAAGCCACTGAGATACCCAGGCACCCCTACTGTTCTTTTTTTTTTAATGGTGTAGAAAAGTGTCAGAAAAACTCATTTAGACAGAAAAGAAAAAAGTAAGTCAAAGTACAGATACTAGTACCAAAAATAAAGAAAAGAGTAGAAGCCAATCTTCTTTTATTGATAGGCAGAAAATGTTCATTGTCACCATTTTGTGGCAAAATTGACATGAATGGTTTCTGGAATCATGACACTTTAAGGAGTTCATCTTTTCCTGTGCAATATGGATATGAGCTGACATCTCCTCCAACTCTCTCTGGTCCTTTTGGCACTTTCCCTTTCATTGCATTTTCCTCACTTCTACAGAAGGTTATAAAAGTCACAATGGCAGCAACCAGCGTGGATAGAGTTTGCAAAGAACCAAGATGGCCCAGGAGACAGAGAAGTGAAAAGGGATGATGTGATGAGCTAGGTACATTACAGCGTAGAAAGAACAAAGGCATCAGAAGGGCCACGCTGTTGAAACGTGCAGCTACTTGAGTCTCCCCACAGCAGTGCCAGACAGCGCATGAGGGAGCCTGCAGATAACTTCAACCCCCTCTGAGCCATCTGCACACACACTGTGTGAAGCAGACAAGCTTATCCTTATCAAGTCCTACCTGGACCACAAAATCATGAGCAAAACAAATGTTGTTTAACCATTAAGTCTGGGGATGGTTTTATGCAACATTAGGTAACCGAAACTGAGAAACAGTGATTCAGATGACTACGGACTGCTCCAGAAATAGTCAAGCCCAAAAGACATTTGAAAACATCTTTAAGGTATTTAAAGACAAAACTGTTAACCCAGAATTACACATCCAGGCAATTCATCCCTCAAGAATATGACAAACTAAAGACATATTTAGGTAAAAGAAAACCAACAGAACTTGTTCCCAGTAGAGCTATGCTACTCAAAATACTAAATATAGTTCTTCAGACAGCAAAAGAAACTCAGATCTCTAGCAAAAAATAAAAAGCGTCAGAAAATTAGATAAATTTGACTGTATAAAACAAGAAATGCAGTATTTTTCTTATGGAGATATAATTCTTTGGGTAACTATACCATAAAGAATGATAGGAGTGGGGTAAATGGACTATAGAATTGCAAGATTTTCTACAGTATACATGAGAAGTTACAATATTACCTCTAGACTAAAAATTGGAGGACTTATATGATCCCTGACACAACCAATAAAAGTCATGTCTAAGAATCCAATAGATAAAATAGAATTAAAAAATAAAGATACAAAACTAAGTGAGAGCGAGCACAAACAAAAATCAGAAGTGAGAAGCCAGGTAAAAATGATAAATAATAAAATATTCAACAAAAACCTAAATGCATCAGCAATTATATTACATGTGAATTACTTACTGATCTAATTAAAAGCAAAGGCAACTAGAATGGATAAGTTAAAAAGACTTAATTCTGTGTTTGTTAACATTTACTTTAAACATAAAATCCCAGGTAAACCAAATATGTGTACCCAGACACACACACACATACAATTGACTCTTGAACAATGTGGAGGTTAGGGACACTGACCCCATCATGCAATCGAAAATCCACATATAACTGTTGACTCCTCCAAAATTTAACTACTAACAGCCTACTGGTGACTGGACACCATATTGATAACACACAAACAGTTGGTTAACACATATTTGTATGTCATATGTACTATATATTGTGTTCTTATAATAGGGTATGCTAGAGAGAATGAAATGTTATTAAGAAAATCATGAGGGAGAAAATATACATTTACAGTACTGTACTGTATTTCTTGAAAAAAAGATTCACATGTTAGTGGACCCTTGCAGTTCAAACTGATGCTGTTATATACATACAGAAAGAAAGAGAGCGATGCAATCCAACCTCGTAATTCACTGCTTCTGTATCTGTGAACTCGCCTTCTCACTAAATTTATTTGTAATGGTCAAATTGATACTTGTAGTGCTTTCATGATCATTCCTAGACAAGCACAGAACAGTGACAAATTTGAGTCGCCTTATGCTCCTGTTCCCTGTTGAGGCAAAAGCAAAGAGACTCCCTGCCTCCTTAATTCAACTCTCATACTATTAAATGAAAGAAAACATAGCATATTTAAAGCAGCAATTGGGAGACAAAAATATGTTTAAATGATTTTAGAACAAAACAAATTTCTAAGAGAAGTTTAAAGTATTATTTTAGGATGCTTAATAAGAAAAGTACATTAAACCTAAAAAAGTAGAAAATAAGATATGGTAAAGATTATACCAAGAAGGAATGAGAGAAAGTATAAACATATTAATAAATCTGAGAGCTGACTCTTGAGGAGATCAAGAGAATTGATGTACCCCCTGGTTAAAGTGATTAACTTGAGAAAGAACAAGGGAAAGAAAGAGAGAGAAAGGGAAGGTAAATAACCAAACCTAGAAAGGGAGGTTATCACTGCAGATCCTTCAGATATTAAGTGAATAGCAATAATCTATCATAAATAGCACATTTGATGTCTTAACTAAAATCAGAAGGGGGGACTCCAAATGCCTTCCAACAAGTGAATGGCTAAAACAAAATGTGATATATCTATTTGGTGAAATAGTACTCAGAAATAAAAGCAATGGATCATAGATACATCAACATGAATATATCTCAAAATCATTATTCTTTTGAAAAGAATACAAAGTTAACAAACTCATATATGCATATATATATATTTCTTGAAAAAGCAAAATGTAATCTTTAGAGACAAAGTACAGATCTGTCTTTGCCTAAAACTTAGGACAGTAGGATTCATGAATTTTTGTACGAAGCACAAGGAAAATTTGGGGAGATGATAGAAATATTCTATATCTAGATTGCAGTATTGGTTTCACAGATACAAACTTCTAGGCAAACGGCTGCAGTTTGTTATTTGTAAATTACACAAATAGAGTTGATTTAAAATTTTATGTATAGTTTCAGACAATGGAATATTAATCAGTCTTAAAAAGAAAAATATTCAAGGGCAACTGGGTGGCTCTGTTGATTGAGCATTTGACTTCGGCTCAGGTCATGATCTCACAGTTGGTGAGTTCAAGTCTCACGTTGGGTTCTCTGCTGTCAGCGCAGACCCCACTTCAGATCCTTCATCCCTGTCTCTCTCTGCTTTTCCTTGCTCACACTTTCTCTCTTCAAAGTAAAGAAAACATTAAAAAAAAAGAAAGAAAAGAAAAGAAATTCTAACCTATGCTACATTGTGAATGAACCTGGAGAACATTAGAGTGAAATAAGCCAATCACAAAAAGACTAATACTGTATGATTCCACTAATATGAAGCACTTACTGTGGCCAAACTCATAAAGACAGAAGGTATAAGGGTGTTTGTGGTAGGTCTTCCTCGGGGGTGGGGGTCCTGGGGAGACCATGAGGGATGCAATGACATTCTCAAAGGCTGATGGCCAATAGAAACAGGGACATTCCTGAAAGCTGATGGCTAAGGGAAATGTGGACGAGGGACGTTCCCTAATGGAAATGTGGACGTCCCTGAAAGCAATGGAAATGGATCGAGAGCTGATGGCTAATGGCAAATTTTATTAGGAACAGCATCTTATTTTATACCCTCCTTGCAATCTTGGAGAGTACAGTAAATGTTTCAGTCAGAACAAGTTACAGATAAAGAAAGGACAGATCAGGAACATTCTGACACTGCGAGTGGGCATATCTCCCACATCGTGATCCTTGACGCCCTTGGCCGGTAACCAAGAAGGCTCTATATCTCTGGTGTCATGGTCCTGACACACCTGGCTGGTGACCAGAAAGGCCAAGTCCCGCACACCCTCCTGGGACTTCATTGAGTCCCACATTCCCAGTGTACTGAGAACAGAAGTCAGGCAGGGACAGTTCCTCCCATTCCCCAGCAGGTGCTTGCCAGGAGCAGGGGACATGAAGAAATGGGGAATTATTGTTTAATAGGTAAAGAGTTTCAATTCTACAAGATAAAAAGGCTTATAGAGACAAGCAGTGATGATAGCTACACAACAATATGAATGTACATAATGCCACAGAACTGTATATTAAAAATGATTAAGATGGTAAGGATTACATTATATGTATTTTACCACAATAAAATTGAAAAAAACCATGTTAAGCAACTACTACAAATAGTAAAACTATTACAACTGAATACTCATCATAATGTTGCACATTACTGAATTTTTTGGGTACATTTCTGATGACAGAATTTCCATTCCCATCAATGGGACACGAATCCTCTGCTTACAATTGTACACTGCTGATTACTAACAGTCTAATTTATTGGTTCCAGACATCATCTCAAGCCCTGCTTCTTATTCACTACCTACATACTTCCTTTTCCAGCTAGGCATCCTTGAACACATTTTGGCCCTGCGCATTTTCACCCATAATACCTACTTTGTCATGATATCATGTGAGTTGTAGTACATGAAAATATTATTTCTAGAAGCTGTGCCTACATGCAATGACTTGCAACTGCTTAATTATATAGGTAAGTGATTACGAATCATTTAAGTATATCCTACTAAACCCAACCCAAATATCCTCAGCTTACCTTTACCTTTATCAGAGTGACCTTCTGATATCACCATACAGAAGGGACAGTAAAATAGAGGGACATCATAGTGGAGAGGAAAAGCAATCTCAGCCAATTATTGGCAAATATTCTAAATTTGCAATTATTATTTTTTACAGCTTCATGGCTCTATTAACTTACTGCTATCTCCACTCAAAATTTCTCAGAATGGGACGGTGCATGTGCTAAGCTACTTCACTAATTGCCCCACAAAATCCACCTCTGATGGAACTGAACAACTATTTGCTTGCACCATAAGGACATGGAAAAATCCTTGGAATTTAAGGGAACTACATGGATATAGACAATGAAAGTATTAGCCGTATCTATAATGGACCCCAACTAGAGTCCCTTCATGCAATTTATAAGGGCCACACAGAACACTGAAATCTGTGTGTGACTCCGTCTAGTGAAAATAATGAAGTCCCAATAATTATATTTGACTTGTCCACTAACCAGGAGAGTTGGGAATTAGATTCAAGCTGACAAAATATTTCCATTCCAGACCCACATTTGTAGCTGTAAATTGATACCCACAAAATAAGAAATGAAATGAGCATATTTTTTATCCCTGTGTTAATCAATACTGGTAATCCTCTCTCCTCTCTTTGTTAAACAATCATGAGAAGAGCCTTGATATTTCCTCCAAGAAATACCTTATCTTGGAAGATGAGACGGTGAGCTGACTAAAACAGCTTACTTATCAAAACTTACTAAGAATCATTTTAAGACCCCTTCTTTCCTGTGCCCTTCAACCCAGCTACCTACCAATAATGTTAGTATATCCTAACATCCGTCCAACCTAAACTAGTCTCCTACTTGTAAGACACGCCTGAAAAATATTGAGTCTGGACTCTAAATATGACAATAGCTTCTCCTGACACGTGATGAAAGTTCCACTGAAGTGGGGTTTTCCCTTCTTGAAATAAACCTAATAAACTTGGCTTTATGTGATAAACATTTTTTAATGGTTTTTTTTTTTTTTTTTTTTTTTTTTAAGACAGGGAGAGACTTAGTGTGAATGGAGGAGGCAAAGAGAGAGAGGGAGACACAGAATCCAAAGCAGGCTCCAGGCACTGAGCTGTCAGCATAGAACCTGATGCGGGGCTCAAACTCAAGAACCACTAGATCATGATCTGAGATGAAGACAGATCCTTAACTGACTGAGCCACCCAGGTGTCCCATCAACATTTTATTCTGGTAAACTTTAGGGAGTTTATAGCTGATACAGGAAAAAAACAATAGGTAAATGATTGGTAGGTAGCTGGCATTTGCAGAAGTCCTCAAGTTTCAAACAGGTATCTTTCTTATTGAGATATTTTGATCTATACTCTCTCCTGGAATGAATCCAAACCAAAGACTTGGCCTGAATGCAATCCACATATAAAGCATACAGGTATTGCTTGATTATTAGGACATGGGTAAAAAGTATGGACAAGAGTTAACTTTATATTTTCTGATCTCCAGAATTGCACCAGACACTCCTAGAAACATAGTAAATGCTTCCTGTGGTGCCTCTAAAAGGTAAGAAGATTCAGGATATATTAGCTTTTCTCTTTCTCCCAAAAAATGCAAATTTATTTGAATTATATGTGTTTTAGTTTTTTCATCATTACAATCACAATACTCTCTATCTTCTAATTATGATGAAATGATAGTATGACATAATTACAGTTTTAAAATCTGTTCTGCAAGAATCATGCAAAAGGAGTCTATATTAAAACTGATTATTAAAAAATAATGCTTTTTACTCCCAAAATAATTAATGAAGACATTTTATGTTATTCATGTTCACTAAGATGTTATAAATGTTCACTAAGCCCCAGAAAAAATAACTTAAAACTATTTTAATTAAACATTGGATTTTCAGAACTAAAAGAAATCGGTTTTGCCAAGCTATTTTGCCAAAGAATAGAATTCACAAACTGAAATTAGCTAAAGGTCAAGCATAAAATGAATCAGTTTTTAAATACTAATTAATGTTTTACCATTGTATGAGAATGTTTGTGATTATAAAATTGAATAGTGGAGATTAAAAATAGAGGGTGTGGGTAGATTTAATAATTTATTCCTCCCACACTAATCAGGATTTCTGACTATTTCATTTATCAAACACAATTAAAGTCTTTCTTTTTTCTCCATTATCTTTTCCTCTTTTGTGAATAGACTGTTGATATAACTTTTATTTCATCTATGTTAATAACTAAGGAGAAATATTCACAATTGAGAGGGGAAATAGTATTTTAAGTTAAATTTAAAAGCTCTTTTACTTGTTTATACATCACACTTCATTATTTTGTGTCAATGGAGTACTTTGCTCCACAAAATAATGGGTTCTCAAAATACAATCCTTATTAGATTCATTATTCCTCCACAGTTTACTTTCAACATGACAACTCTACCTGTAGTAAGATCATTTGCATATATGACTTTAAAAAATGGAGGTAATGTTAATAACTATGAGAAGTTTATTTTAGGATAATAAACTCCTTTAGGAAATATCTCATTTGTGTGGCTCAATATGCTGATATCAGTCTCATGAGGCATAAAAATAGTAGGTACAGAAAGAAACTTAATATGTAAATAGTTCTTCCCTAAAAAGGATCACAGATCAAGATCTTGGAGCAACTGTACCAGGTTACGAAGGAAAGACATTTTTTAGAGGGAAGAGAAAATAAGGGCAAAGAAAGATTTTCTGATTTTGCCTCCCAGGATCATTTGACTTGGAAGAACAATGACTTCAATCTAGGTTTCCTAGTTCTACATATTTTCCATTTCTTTACAATAGTTTTAAACTAACCAAAAAAAAAAAAATAATAAGCATATTGTAAAGAGAGCTCCCATGTAGCATAACCCTCCCACACACAGACTCAGTTTCCTGTATTGTTAACATCTTACATTAGGGTGGTACATTTGTTACAATTAATGAATCAATGTTGATATGTTATCATAGTTTATCCATCTATCCAAAAATAGGGCATTCATAGAAAATGTTTGGTAGGCTGAAATGGCATAAAGCAAAGAGGCAATTACCATTTTGTAAAAGCAACGTTCCTAAAAGATTTCTTTTAGTTAGTAAAAAAAAAAAAAAAAGTACTGATGTAGGTCTTTCATAAAAGTTTTGTGACATAATCAAGAGGGGAAATCTGTAGTCTACAATGGTAAGGTTTGCTTTGTATATAGGTCTAAGTTTTGACAGATACATTATGTTATATACCTACCATTACAATTGTGTACAGAATAGATTATTAGTCTGCTAATAATCCTTGTGCCTCATGTATTCATTTCTCATCCTCTAGAATCCTATCAATCCCTGATCTTTTCACTATATCTATAGTTTGCTTGAAACACATGAAAATGAAAATGCAACATATTAGAACTTGTAGGATGCAACAAAAGCTGTCTACAAGGGGCATTCATAGCAATAAACACATACATTAAGAAGCCATAGAGATTCCAAATAAACAATTTAAACCTGTGTCTGAAGGAACTAGAAAAAGAAGAACTGAGACCAAAGTTAATAAGGAAATAGTAGAGATTAGAGAAAAAAATAAATGAAACTGAGGACAGAAAAACAATAGACAAGATTAACCAAATGAAGAGTTAGTTCTTAGAAAAGATAAATAAAAATTGACAAACCATTACCTAGAAGAATCAGAAAAATTAGAAAGAATGGAAATCAACAAAATTATAAATAGAAAATGAGATATTACCAATACTATAGAAATTCAAAGGATTATAAAAATTACTATAAATAGTAATCAGCCAACAGACTACACAATCCAAAAGAAATGAGAAAATTCTTAGAAACATACAACTCACCAAGACTAAATCAGATTGAACAGATCTTTCATTGGAAAGATAAAGTTAGTAATCAAAACTGTCCCAGCAAAGAAATCCCAGGACCAAATAGCTTCACTGGTAAATTTTATCAAACATCAAAGAAAGAATTAACAGCAATCCTTCTCAAACTCTACTAAAAAATGAAAGGGAAGGAAATACTCCCAAAATCATTTTATGAGACCAGCATCTTCTTGACACCAAATCAAAAAAAGACACTACTAGAAAAATGCAAGCCAATATCCTTGATGAAGATAGATGCAAAAACTCTCAATAAAATACTGGTAAACTTAATTCAACAGTTTATTAAAAGGATCATACACCACAATCAAGTGAAGTTTATTCCTGGAGTTCAAGAATAGCTCAACATATGCAAATCAGTCAGTGTGATACATGACATTGACAGGATGAAAGAAATGAGTCATGTGATCACTATAAATATAAAAAATGCATTTGACAAAATTCAACAACTATGAAAAAGAAAAACTCAGAACAAATTAGGCAGAGAGTGATCATATCTTTACATATGAATGGCCATATATGAAATGCCTAGAGCTAACATTGTATTCAATGGTAAAAGTTCAAAGTTTTTCCTTTAGGATCAGGAATAAGACAAGGGCACCCACTCATCCCTCCTGTTCAACATAGAACTAGAGGAATCAGGCAAGAAAAAGAAATTAAAATTTCAGATTTGGAAAAGAAGAAGTAAAACAGTCTCTTTTGCAGATGATACGATTTTACATAAGGAAAATCCTAAAGACTTAACCAAAAAAGCTATGCAATCTAATAAATGAATTCAGCTAAGTAACATGGTACAAAATTAACATAAAATATCCAGTCATTTCCATATGCCAATAACAGATTTTCTGAAAAGAAAATAAAGAAACTGATTCCACTTATAGTAGCATCAAAACCAATGAAATACTTAGAAATAAATTAAATTGAGGAGGTAAAAGATCTCTACTCTGAAAGCTATAAGATGTTGATAGGAAAAAATCAAATCAGACACAAAAAAATGGAAAGGTATTCTGGTCATGGATATGAATTATTAAATTATTAAAATGCCAATATTATCCAAAGCCATCTATAGAGTCAAAGCAATCACTATAAAAATTGCAATGGCATTTTTTACAGAAGGAGAAAAATTTTACTCCTAAAATTTATATGGAACCACAAAAGACCCCAAATAATGAAAGAAATTCTGAGAAAGAACAAAGCAGGGGACATAACACTTCCTGGTTTCAAGTTATATCATAAGACTATAGTCATCAAAACAGTATAGTCCTGTCATAAGACAGGAAAATAGATCAATATGACATAACTGAGAGTGCAGAAAAAAACCCAAGCATGTAAAATCAACTAGTATTTCACAAGGGAGCACAGAATATTAAATGAAGAAAAGACGATAATTTCAATAAATGGTGCTGGCATAATTGGATATTCACATATAAAATAATAAAGCTAGACTGATATCTTATACCAATCACAAAAATTAACTCAAATTAAACACTTAAGTGAAAGACCCTAAAAGCATGAATCTCTGAGAAAAAAAAACATAGTAATAAAGTTCCTTGACATGGGGCTTGTAATGATTTTTTTAAAAATTTATTTATTTATTTTGAGACAGAGACAGAGTGGAAAAAAGGCAGAGAAACGGAGAGAGAGAATCCCAAACAGGATCCATGCTCAGTACAGACCCTGATGCGGGGCTCCATCCTATGACCACAAGATCACACCCTGAGCCACAATCAAGAGACAGAAAGCTAACTGACTGAGCCACCAAGGCGCCCTGTGGTAATGACTTTTTTAAATATGACACCTATCCCACAAGCAACAGATAAAAAATAAACAAGTGGGACCACGTCAAACTAAAAGAAGTTAGTTTCCAAACTATACACATAATTCATGCAACTCAATAGCAAACAACAAATAACCCAATTTAAAAAACAGACAACAGACCATGCAAAGAAAATCTACAAAAGGCCAACAGCCACATGAAAAAAGATGCTTAAATAGTCCTTAGGGAAGTGCCAATGAAAACCATAACAAGATATCACCTCACCTCTGTTAGAATGGCCACAATCTTTAAGATAAAAGATAGACTGTGGTATGGACATGGAGAAAAGAAAACCCTTGTCCCCTGTTGGTGGGATTGTAAACTAATACTATCATTATGAAAAACAGTAGGAGGGGTCCTCAAAAAAAATTAAAAATGAAACTGCCATCTGATCCAGCAATCCCACTTCTAGAAATATATCTAAAAAACGCCAAAACACTTACTTGAAAAAATATCTGCACCCCCATGTTGATAGTAGTACTGACAATAATAGGCAAGACATGAAAACAGTCGAAGCATCCATCAGTGGATGAAGAAATAAGAAGTTGTGGTACACACACACGCATACACACACACACACACACACACACTGAAATATTGTTCAGCTATAAAAGGAAATCCTACCATTTGTGACAACATGGGTGGACCTTATGCTAAGTAAAATAAGTAAGACAAAGACAAATACTGTATGATCTCACATATATGTGGAATCAAAAAAAACAAATAAAACAAATTAACAAAAGAACTCAGAGGAAAAGAGATCAGACTTGTAGTTATGGTACCAGAGGCAGAGGATGAAAAGAGGGAAAATTATCTAAGGAACGTAGTCAAAATGTACAACTGTCTAGTGTGTCTCAGTCAATTAAGTGTCTGAGTCTTGATTTTGGCTCAGGTCAGGATCTCATGGCTTGTGAGACTAAGCCCCACATTAGGCTCTGCACTGACACCATTGGGTCTATTTGGGATTCTCTCTCTGCCCCTCCCCCGCTCATGCACATGATCTCTCTCTCCCTCTTTCTCTCTGAAAATAACTAAACATTTTTTTAAAAGTAAAACTGTCCAATTATAAAATAAGTAAATGCTAGGAATGCAATGTACAACATGACGACTATAGATAACACTGCTGTATCATATAGAGAAAAGTTGTTATGAGCGTAAATCCTATAAGTTCTTATCTGAAAGGTTTTTTCTCTTTTCTTCCTTTTTACTGTATCTATATGAGAAGATGAGAAGATGGATATTACCTGCATCTACTACTATAGTTATTTCAAAATATATGCAAGTCAAGCCATCATGCAGGGCCATTATTTCTCAATAAAACCAGGGGGAGAAAAGCCTAATTGAATAGCATCTTTAAATTTAGTTGAAGTGATACAGGTACTGACTGGGAAGAACCGATATGATTACTCAGAGGTAGACTCCCTTTCTTTTCTAATTAAAATTAATCTATTCCAACAATCTTTTGTTCCATTAAAGACACTATATTTTAGGCAATTCATCTTTCTTCTGCCTCAGACTGATGATGTATTATATTAATACATCATTAAAGAGACAGCTTTCAGAAATGATGTATTGGTATAACACAACACCAGAGAAAGCAGTAAGGATGCATGACTCATTAGAATTCACACTAGTCTTTGAAGAAGATGATTTTTTTGTTAAGTCTGTTTCTTAAATGTGAACGACCACAACAGTGTGTATTTGATCACTAGTAAGTTACTCCAACTTGTTGAAAATTCACATGAACAAGAAAAAAATCACAAAGTACAATGAATAGGATTATGTGTCTTGGGTAAATAGTCCAAGATTATAAGGTGGCCCTTCTACATGAAACTGAAAGACAAAGGTAATCAAACAGAACCAAAAAATAATTTTTATGTTTATTATTGAGAGAGAAACAGAGCATGAGTAGGGGAGGGGCAGAGAGAGAGGGAGACACAGAATCTGAAGCAGGCTCCAGGCTCTGAGCTGCCAGCACAGAGCCCAAAGCGTGGCTCAAACCCACAAACGTGAGATCATGACCTGGGCCAAAGTTGACGCTTAACCAACTGAGCCACCCCGGCCCCCCTAACGAAAATATTTTTAAATCTCTAATATTTAATTTACTCCCTATCATTCCTTAATAGGATTTGGATGAGGAAAAAATTGCTCTATCAATCCCATCACTTTAACATCATTAATGTTTCATGTTTCTAAATCTCAGGTCTCATGTGACAATTCAATACATAAAATAGCATGACCTCCTATTAAATTGTATTACCGAGAAGCTAATAAAGCACTGAAATAGCCTAAAATTTTAGACTAGTTTGCTTGACTCTTTATATTGTTAACAATCATAGTCTTTAAGAAGAGATGTTGAATACATATGGCATGGTGGTTAGCCATTAAAGCACAATTAGTTAGTATTCATAAAGCCATCCCAAGTAAAAATGAACAGTCAGAAAATACTTTTGAAAAATTTCTCTACAGCCTCATCTGTATAGCTGGATGCCTCTTCA
The DNA here is from genome assembly GCF_006229205.1 of Suricata suricatta. Classification (NCBI taxonomy): domain Eukaryota; kingdom Metazoa; phylum Chordata; class Mammalia; order Carnivora; family Herpestidae; genus Suricata; species Suricata suricatta. The sequence continues at coordinate 116,588,027 of NC_043704.1, forward strand.
GTTGATTCATTTTGATTTCATTTTCCTGTCCATTGGTCATAAAGGCTTTTAAGAACTGTAAATTATTTGTTGTATTGTATTCTTTGTTGTAAAGTGCAAAAAAAGTGTAAGAAAATGACATAATTAAAGATCTCCTCCTTTCTGTACATTTAATATTGCCCCACCTTCTCTTGCAAATTTTCATTAAATTTTCACACCATTTTGATCTTGTAGGTGAGTTGCAAATCTTTTTTGATAGGAAGAATCCAACTTCTCTTGGAAATAGAACTTCTTATAAAAGCTAGGATAGTGAGTTTTGTTTGGTGGAATGTTTTAAGTCAACCTTATATATTAATTGACAATTTAGATTCAATGAAGTACTCTTGGGAATTACTGTATGTGATATTATCCATAGTACTCTGGATGGAAAAATAATATGTTTTATAATAAAGAATTTAAAGAAACATAACCTTTACTTACATGCTATTCTGCAGTGTTTTCAAGGCATCATTAAAACAGCACAATGCACATTAAGACTCAAATATGACCCACTCCACCTTCAGATTTTACACACTGTGTATGAAAATCATTTAATTAGCAATTCTGAAACAACCCTCAAATTAGACTTTAATATAATTAGTGTCATTCTAGTGTCTATGCAGATTTCTAAGCTTTTATTTAATTTGAAAAGGCAAGAACATTGATGGACTTTTCATTCTTTTATGAAACGATTTCTTTCAGGGAAGTGGATAGGGGAGAATTTTCCATGCATCTTAGAAAACCCTGGCTTGGCTCTCAACACAGGCTTTAGTTACAGTGTCCTGGATCCCGATTGTTCAGGCCTTTCTTTCTTTTGAAGCGCTCTTTGGTGTGTGGCCCTGGTGTGGCATGTAGCTGGCTTTAGAAGTTAGCTTCCAGGCCCGCATGGCGCTCTCTCACTAGACACCAACTGTGACTAACCCCAGGGTTCGCCTCAGCCAAAGACCTCGTTGCCAGATTGTCACGGCATTACAGCAAAGTGTCACTTAATGAACGAAACAGGGGAGCATCTCCATAAAAACGTGCTAATTCCATAAATTTAAGACCGACATATGAAAAATAAGTTAAAGACAGAAGAGGTCATTTACTTCCTCAACAGAAAAGATGTTTCCCTAAGAATCTGGCTCCCAAACCTACAACTAACAGAGGATGTTGGAGTAATTTTTTTGTTATATGGATGTTAAATAGTTTCTCATGACATTTGTAGAGTTTTAATTTAAAAGACTATTAAAATCAATTAGCTGGTTAATCAAAATTAGGAGCTAGTTTGCTTAAAACTAAAAATTTTAAACGTTGGATGCGTGCAGATAAAAAGTTTGTTAGAAATATTATATTTTAACTATCTACTAAGATTTTTTTAAAGATTCCTGGTAATGTTTATACAATGTTTTGCTGAAATAGTATTGAAGTTGATGGAATAGTGGTATCTACAGTAAATTTCTCTCTCTGATGTACTGACCAAAGATAATAGCTTTCTGTCTAGAAAAAAATCAATTTTAACATATCGTAAGTGATCTAAACAAAAGATTTCTGCAATTTCTAATTCTTCTGGGATTATGATTTATGTTGAATGCCCCTGCCCCAGCTCATCTTTGTAAATGGCATCACCAATTTCTTTGACTGACATTAATCCTAAGATTCTAGATTCTGTGGGCCACAAAATGTAGATTACTTCTATGACAGTATCAGGTTTGACAGAAAGGCACATATGGCATTTTGGAATACCACTAAAACACTAGAGGAAATAGGAGCAAGTTGAACAAAGAATGATAAGTGCATTAAAAGTGATGTAAGGCCCTACCTACATACATATACATATAAAGACAGATACATATATAGAAACAGATATAGATGATATATAGATAGACATCTATATAGATGATATATAGATTCACATTCATGTTATGCTCTGTCAACATAAAATGTAAATATCTCAGCCATCTATGCCTTCTTTTTGAATCTTACATATGTGAGTCTATATTTCCTTTTTTTCTGACTCATATTCACATTGATTCCTACCATCCACATTTGTCTTTGGTGTCCTGTTAGATCCCATTTCATATCAAGATGCTACTCTCTCTTCATCAGCTTTGTAAACTCCCTTTTCTTTCCTTAAAGCACTACAACTTCTCTCCTGAGACAGTGATCTTCCCTAAGGGCATCATAACTCTCTCAGCACTTTGAAGTGAGTTATTTTCAACCCTATGTAGATAAGAATCATGCAATAAATTATCACTTCTCCACCAAAAAGCAGATGTATTTAAGGCCCCCCTCACTTTTTCCTGTTCTCCGCTCCCCTATTTTTTAGTCTACCTGCAATCACCTTTTTGTTTCCCTCACGGATTGACAATGTCCCTGTCTTCCTTCCATCACCCAAGCTGTGGCACCGTCAGGATCTTCAACATCTCAGTGAACAATCATCCAATATCCTCAACTCCTCAGGTCCATTTCCAGGGGCCTGCACTCCAACTGCACCTCAGTCACCCTCAGCCCTAACCCCACACGTCATCCTTCCCAGGAAAATAGAAACTCTAGCGTAAAAGAGCTAACCTTGTTATCCTGTAAGTTCAACCTTCAGACCTTCAGTTTCTTTTCCCCCACCCCCACTGTATCTGTTCTTCAACTTCATTGGGATCTCTAATCCCTACACACTGCATGGTCTTTATTTATAAGCTTCTTCTTTTTTTTTAATTTTTTAACTTTTGTTTATTTTTGAGAGACAGACTGTGAGCAGGGGAGAGCAAAGAGAGAGGAAGACATAGAATCCAAAGCAGGCTCCAGGCTCTGAGCGGTCAGCACAGAGCCCAATGTAGGGCTTGAACCCACAAATCATAATATCATGACCTGAGCTGAAGTTGGAAGCTCAACCAAGTGAACCACACAGGTGCCCCTTTAAGCTTATACTGTTTTCTCTTCTTCTTTTTTTTTTTAGTTTTTAGGATAGGTCCCCTTGCCCATCACTTGAGCCATTTTCTTGGCAACTTTTAAATTTCTATGCTCCCTTTGTCCTTCTGTGAAAATGTTAAAGCAGCAAAGTCCAAATGTTTGCTTTCTTCTGGGCATATTTGCCTTCTTCTAGCCTAATGATTCTCAAACTTAGATGTCTTGGGATATTTTTAAACTTAAACACTATCAAGGATAACAAAGAGATATTTTAGGTATATCTTCAATATTTACCATGTTAAAACTAAAACAAATTTAAAACTATGCATTTTTAAATTTCTTTAACATTTATTTACTTTTGAGAGAGAGAGAGGGAGTGAGAGAGGGAGAGAGAGAGAAACCACGGGCAGGGTAAGGGCAGAGAGAGAGGGAGACACAGAATCCAAAGCAAGCTCCAGGACCCAAGCTGTCAGCTCAGAGCCTGATGTGGGCTCGAACTCACAAACCATGATAGCATGACCTGAGATGAAGCCCAGACACTCAACCAACTGAACCACCCAGGCGTTCCCTATGTATTTCTTAGTATACTTAGAATAATAAATAATAAACCCATTTCATATTAACAAAAATATAATTCATGTAAAATTAACTGCATTACCCCCCAAAAGAAGAATAGTGGTAAAAGTGGAATTGTTTTACATTCTTGCAAATTTCTTCAATGCCTGATTGTATAAAAGATAGCTAATGGCAGATACCAATTTGGAAATTAGTGCATTGCCATCCTGTGCCTATGTATCCAGCTTATTAGTGATCTCTTTCTCCTCCTATCTGATCCAGCATGTTCAAATGTTTCTTTTCAACTCTCTGATTCACCATTACAGATGATTTTTGAACCAGCATAAACAAATTTAAGAAGAATAAAATAATAACAAAAACTCTTTACTTCCCTTTAGCACACCTTCATGTTGTTTGTGTTTTTCCTGGATGAAGACATTAATATTATGTATGAGAAAAACAGGAAATTCTTTTTTGTGTTTATGTATAACTCTAGACAAAAAACAAAAACTCCTTGCTCCAATATCCCACACCTGGTCTCAATGTAGAGTAATTTCAAGACATGCTTTAGGATGGATATGTATGACATTGGACTTAGTGGTGATGCCCCCCACAAAGCTAGCCTGCTTTGGAACCTCATTGTGACTGACATATTCTTAAGGCACAAGTGAAGAGGGGTCACACAGAGTTTCAAAAAATTAGCTCACAAAATTTCCATACTAGTAGTTCAAATTGTGATCCCAAAACTTAACTGAAGGACTTAGCCCTATTCACTTCCTATTAAAAGTCCATCTCTTTAATGAGTCCATTCCCCTGAAGTAATCAGGCTCTCGTTGATTATTCGTCATTATTATTATGTCTTTATTCTTATTATTTTATTATACTCAATTAGAGATTCTGGGCATCAAATTAGTATTGGTCAAATTATTTTATTTTCCTTAGGGGAAAATCTGAGTTGGTGTCAAGTTCCCTATATTGGATCCCTTCCAACCCTGAGGAGGGGTGATACATCTTGGCTAGATTCAACTCATATTTCAAATGTCATTTTGCCTTTCCTGTTCCTAGGCTTCAGCCCGCACCAATGACTAAGAACCTATTGAGAGTGTTTCACCGACCAGCCTGGATTCTCTGTAACTTCTTAATAAACAAGAGAGGCCTACTTTACAGCCAAGAAACTGTAGCAGTTGAACTATCCTATGCCATACCCCCAGAAATTGTCAGCGTGAGAGAGTTATTGAGCAGCGAATTGAGGGCACAGATAGGGTGCCAACTCAGAGATGATCCTTGTTGGTATGCTACCCTTCCAAAACTGAGGCACGCATCCCCAGCTGTGGGAGTGTTAATGGCTGTAAGCTTTCATCTGAATTTGCTGTTTTCCACTTGTGCCTTCTTCTCCCATGACTGCCATGACTGTCAGTGGGTGGAGAGAGTTGCCTCAATGTCATGTCCCCTTTCCTCCCAAAACTCCTCAAAATGGGACAACTCTTGGCCATAGCAGCTCCAAAGTCCCCCATAGGATTGGCTAAGGCCTTGTTTGTGAGTACCTTGCAACTCTTAACAACGCTGCCCTCTTCATTCCTCCACTGGTGCTGATACTGAAATCCTTCCTCCACTGGTGCTGATACTGAAATCATTCCTCCACTGGTGCTGATACTGAAATCATTCCTCAATAAACATCCTATGTGCATATCTTTATCCCACAGTGTGCGTCCTTGGGAGCTTGACCTTTGTTACTCACCCATAGTGGAGGTTGAAAAATGTAGCCTTTAGAGTTTGTGGAAATGTGCCTAGCTAAAAATCAGTGTTTTAGCCAAGAAAGGACAGGATAATAGCAATTAGAAATCTTTCACCATCACACTAGTCTATAAGTTTATAGTCTATAAACTTATAAGTCTATGTAGTTTATATACACTAGTCTAGTGTATATAAAATATAAGATTTTGGTGAACAGAGAGAGTTTATTTTTCACCATGGTACTGAAATGGAGAAATAGAAGATATTCTGTAAATATGTTTTTGAATGAATAAATGAATAGAAGCTTATATTTTATATATCAATATCTATGCATTTATTTATAAAAAATTACTTTTTACATCCCCACAAGTCTGAGAGAATTTTAAAAAAAACAATAGGATGACTATGAAAATAATCATTGTGAACATGTTTTGCTACTGAGCCAGCAAGATTATGAAAAATGAGAAATGATACACTTAATGCTATAAAAAGAACAATGCAAAATGTAGTAATTCATATACAACATTTTTCACCTAAAGTTATTCACAAGATATGTGACAAGGTTCCAAATATTCAGAGAAACAACAGTTAAGGGTCAGGTGTGTAGCTGCCTGTGATTCAAAGATTTTTCTTGCCAAAGGTGATTCTTTTCAGATACAGTTTGCAGCAAAGAAAGCAGTAATTGCATAAAAAAGAAAAACAATCACATTTTCAATCACACTCTAAATCAATCTCCATATTTCTTTGAAACAAGTTTTCATCAAGATGAGCCAGCAACACATTTTTTTTTTACAACTGGAATTGATTAAAATGTTGCATTTCATTATTCTAATAGAATCTGTAAGCCAGAGTATACTTTTTTTAAAAAAACAAAATTATTATGAAATTTCCAAAGTTAGTTGTAATTAGCTACTTTCCCTTCTGCTTTAGAAAGGTATTTCCATTTTTATATAGGTAGCATCATGGCCTACCCAAGGAGAGGAGTCATAAATGGTTCATCATCATCCCCTTCCCTGAAGAGCAGGCCCATTTGGAGTTAATGGTGGCCACATGACAGGGCTCTGGCCTATAAGAAAAGTACCAGGAAAACCTTTTGCTTTCTGGACACAGGCATAGGAGTATAGAGATGGTTTACTTTTGCCATTCCTTTCCATCGTCCTTTATGCATTTGATAACAGCTATGAAAATGTAATATTTGGAGCTAAAGGAGAATCATTTTGTGTCCCATAAGGAGAGCAATCACTGAGACATTAGACTTAGGTTCTAACATCACTGAGCTGCAAGATAAATGCTGAAACTACACTTTAGATTTCCTGTTAAGTAACATCATAATTAATCAGATTGTTGTTGCTTGCCCCCAGAAACTCCCATAATTTAAAACACGTATTGAGAGTTTATTATGTCAAACACTATTATAAGTGAGTGACGTGCACAAATTAATTTAGTCTTCAAGACAATCCTTTGAACTATGGACTAATACTCCCTCCATGTTACACATTAAGAAAACGAATCCTAGAGAAATTTCCCAAGGTCCCACGGCTAATAAGCAGGAGAAACATCATTAAAATCAAGTCAAAATAAAGACTTTCAGACAAAAAAGCTGAAGTAATCATGGCCAAGAGATGTAAATTACACACACACACACACACACACACACACACACACACACACACACACAAAATAAAAAAGAAATGTTAAGGGAAGGTCTTCAGCAGAAGAAAATGATTCTAAATGGACATCTGAATCTATACAAGAAAAATTACTGGAAATGGTAACCACATTGGCAAATGGGCAATCATAATTTTTATCACTTCTAAAAATACTTAGTAATTATCTCTTAAATGTTTTGTCACTTCTATTCTCTCTATGCTCTTCATTTAGATTTCTGCTTAAACATTTGTTAGACTTTCTTGTTTTGCTCCATGTTTCAAAACCTTTGATTTCTTTACTCTCCATTTCTCCTGTACCTCATTTTCTAAAGGATTATCTTGCTGTTAGAAATTTTTTTCTTCTGTGAGTTTTTGATATCTCTGTGAAGTTGTTAATTCTAACAATTGTATTTTTCATTTCTATTTGGTAGTTTTCCAAATATGTCTGCTCATTTTGAAACAGTCTACTGCTTCTCTCATATTTTTTTAATTTGGTCATATGTTTTCAAAACAATTTTATATGTTTCAATGTTTTATTCTGTTTTTGTAATATTTCAACACCTACTGTGCTCTGGGAACTTTATACTGGCTGCTGTTACCATCAGTAGTAGAAAGTAGTAGGATTAATAGTAGTATTTTGACTCTAGCTCTTTAAAATTTCTTTTTGTGCTTTGATTTATTTTCTGTTTGGTCTCATGTTTTGCTCATCTATCTGGTAGAAATACTGAGATTGGGTGGGGTGGTGTTACTAACCCTGGGTTACATTATAACTTAATTTGTTTACTTGGAATTTCCAAAACCATGAGGGTAATATCAATTCAAATAAATATACTGTGAGACCAGGAGTCTGTCACAAATTCTTATGGGAAATTATTATTGTTGTGGTTTTGGTCATTTATCTTTATCTTGAATGGAGTCTCAGTGAAGATTGAAAGGTTTCCTGATTGGCTTGCTTTGCCAACAGGCTTTCACTTTGCTTTAAAAATATTTTTAATATACATTTTATAATTATATATAATTTATAATTATAGTTATATAATATATATATGATGTGAGTATGTACTAAGTTCACACTTTTACTTAAGGTATATCTTTTCAGATTCCCAGTTTTATGTGGGGATTCTTCCTCATTTTACTTGGCCAAGACCCATTCTCATATCTCCACATGCTGCTCATACCCAAACTTCAGATTCCTGTATTGGCAGCTGCCCACAGGGCAATCTCAGCCCCACGTCTGCATCTCAATTTGCTTTCAGACGTGTGTCTGTCTTGTGGTAGAAGAAGGGGTGTGCAGGGAGAGGGAAGCTCTTGGGAATTTCCAGTGCTTCCTCCTGAGTTTGCCTGTTTCCCAAATCATTCAGAAATATGTTTCTTATTTATCCAAGCTCTAGGTGTGTGGTAGCAGAAGAATGAGTCTTCCTTGCAGGCTTTATTTTTTTTTAAGTGCATATAAAAAAGAGGAAAAACTTTTCTTACAGAAAACACATCATTCTTATTTAAGTAAATGACTCAAGAAAAGAAGGCTGAGAAACACACACACACACACACACACACACACACACACACACACATTACACAGCTTTTGGGTTTAATGCTTCAATCATATAATAAATATGTGATCTATGTGGTTAATTACCAGTTTCCATACTCAGCAGGATCTTCTTCATTGTTCTCCCTACTTTTGAATTATTACTTTAAAATGTTTAAGTTTATTTATTTTGAGGGGGGGTCACATGAGCAGAGGGAAGCCAGAGAGAGAGGGAAAGAGAGAGAGAATCCCAAGCAGGCTCCACACTATCAGCACAGAGCCTGATGCAGGGCTCAAATTCAGGAACCATGAGATCATGACCTGAGCTGAAATCAAAAGTTGGCCACCAACCACTTGACTGAGCCACCCAGGTACTCCTTTCCATAAGTGAATTTTTAAAATTCAAATATGCCATGATTTTAAAAAGAAAACATGGGAAAACAGTCATTAACTTCAAAAAATATACCTGATGTGAGGTGCCTGCAGTGGTGTAGTCACTTGAGTGTCCAGCTTTGCCTCATGTCATGATCTCACAGATTGTGGGTTCAAGGCCCGCATTGGACTCTGTGCTGACCTGCTGGATTGTGCTGGAGTCTGCTTCAGATTCTGTCTCTCTCTCTCTCTCTGCGCCTCCCCTGCTTACACTCTGTCTCTCTCTGTCTCTCAAAAATAAATAAATGTAAAATACACACACACACACACACACACACACACACACCCCTCTGACTTTGAACTATATGAGTGTGAAGTACTCGGGTCCACTTATACACATTTTTGTCAATTAAATGTAGTACAGTGCAATAAATATATTTTCTCTTCCTTGTGATTATCTTAACATTTTCTTTTCTATAGCTTACTTTATAGTAAGAGTATAGTATATGCTACATATAGCATACAAAATATGTGTTAATCAACTATATTTATGTTATAGGTAAGGCTTCCAGTCAGCAGTAGGGCATTAGTAGTTAAGTTTTTGAGTTGAAAGTTATATATGAATTTCAGTCTTTGAAGGCATCAGTGCCCCTAACTTCCACATTGTTTGGGATAAACTGTAAATTAATTAATTAAAGATTTTTCTCATGTCTTTTCATATATTTGAGGATTCTCTTATACAACTTATAAGACTATTTAATTTTTTTTTCTAAATTGGGTCCAAAAGTTTTCTTAGGGGCACCTGGGTGGCTCAGTCGGTTGAGCCTCCGACTTCAGCTCAGGTAATGATCTCACGTTTGAGGGTTCAAGCCCTGTGTCGAGCTCTGTGCTGACAGCTCAGAGCCTGGAGCCTGCTTCCGATTCTGTGTCTCCTTCTCTCTCTGCCCCTCCCCATTCATGCTCTCTCTGTGTCTCAAAAATAAATAAAAACATTAAAAAAAATTTAGAAGTTTTCTTATTTTCTCTCATAAATCCAAAGCGGATTGACGGTAGAAAATACCAAAAAATAAAAATACAGTACAGATGCATTGACTATGAGTTTGGTATTTTCACAAGAGGGAAAATGAAAATCTATTTTTGAGCTCATTGAAATTCAGGCTTTTATTTTTACATATGTCATGGGATACATTCAGAGCAGTCAATATGGTGCAAATATTTTACTGCTCAGTTGGAAATGTTAAAAAAAATCCTCTGAAATTGACAGGTTTAAAGAGTTCCATTCGAGAACTTGAAGTACAACTTAGCTCAAACAGTTTCCCAGAACATTAGTTAAAATATTACAACTGAAAATAACTAGAGATTAAATGTCTTATTAAGGGGATTCTCCTTTGTGCACATGAACCAATGACTGAAAGAAGGAGGGGGGGTTAGATATTAAAGAATCTCGATAAAGAAATGTAAAGGTAAGCAGGTAAAGAAAATAACTGATGACATTTAAACCACATCAAGATTGCATCATCAGTTGACAAGCCTGGTAGAGAACACTGTCAATGCATTGTGATCACAAGAAAGATGAGGAAATAATACATTTTTAACAAAGTGTTCATCTGCTCATTTTAAGTAGCAAAAATAAACATAAACAAAATGAAATTCTCAATCCAATTTCACAAAAGGGATTTTGGGGCCCAGAATTGCCATCTTATGAACTAGCACACAATTGAACTATCATATTCAGTGTGAAAGATGTCCACCAGCAGAGTTCAAGGTGACATGATGCTCTTTATCTCTGGTACATTGTGCTAAGCAACTTAAAATCCTTGCAGTTGGGCTTAGCCATGGTTTCAGAGCCCCGGTGAGGCTCACAGAAGTCCTGGGATGCTCAACTGCCTATATTGGAGGGCTGGTTTCAGAATAGCCAGGATCTTGGTAAATAAGGAACTCCAAGAGGGTAATGACACTGTGGGTAATGGAGATCCCCTCTGTGTACAAGGCATGGGGCCTAGTCCTGAACTGTGGGCAGAGCACAGCCCTGGACGGCTGAACCTGGTGCAGCTCAGTGAGCACATGTGACTGTCAGATGCAGTGTCAGCGTCACGATGTCAGTAGTTACAGGCCCCAGGCAGGGGCAAGGCTCATAGATCAATGAACAATTCTCATGTGTGCTCAGCATCAAAGGCACTCGGGCTGAGGCATTGATCTTTTCATTCAAACTCAAACCGATGGTAGTAATCGCTGACCCTACTGCTTTATTAGAAATCTACATCTTCAAAATAGCAAGTTTTTAAATGGATCATTTTACATAAGATAATAAAGCACTCTCAATTTCTAGAAAATATTCTAAGACATCACAGAGAAGTAAATTTTATGTGCTCAATCTGACATTCTAGAGTAACTTATTAAAATAAAACAAAAATAAAAAAGGAAAAATGTGAAATTCTGATCAATGTCCCAATTCTCCTGTTATAGGGCTAAAGTGAAATAGCATTTCAAAGTCAAATATTAGTTTGCTAAAAGACCACTTACCTTGTGAGAGAAGGCATTCCAAAATGGAGGCTACAAGAGTGGGAGGGAACGTCACTCCTAAGTAAAAAAGACGATTCCCATTAAAAACTTGAGTACTTCTAAAATCAGACTCTGAGTTCCACAAGGCACTGTCCCCACTCCTGTGTCCATATGTCTTTAAAACAGTGCACGATCCTTTAGAGTAAAGATGACCCCTGAATCATGAGGGGGTTAGGGGGCGTCCCCTCACACGGTGTGAAATCCACATGTATCTTCTGATACCGCAAAATTTAACTGCTCATAACCTACTGTTGACCAGAAGCCCTACCCATAACACAAGGAGTGGGTTCACAAACATTTTGTATGTTGCATCTATTATATACTGCACTCGACAATAAAGTAAACTAGAGGAAAATATATTAAGAAAATCATAAGGAAGAGAAAAGACGTTTATAGTACTGTACTGTATTAAAAAAATAAATAAATAAACAAAACACATTAAGCAGGTCCCTGAAGTTCAAATCCACGTTGTCTAAGGATCAGCTGTACATATATTAAAATAAGAGATTTTGCTAAAATGTGGCATATTAGCATATTTATGAAGATTATCACCAACTGACAATAGTTCCCCTCACCTTCATGCCAAAGAACTGTTTCAGGCTACTTTTTATTGGCATAATATTTTCCTTTTTAAAAAAACATTTTAGCAAAACTGCTTCCTGGTTTTAGAAAAGACAATTTGAGAAAAAAAGCGCAACCCTGAAACTTAGCTCCCACCTTAGTCACTATTTAGGGTAATGTATTTTCACTTAAAGTATTTTCCCTCAAAGTGCAATTTTAAGAAAATCATCCTCAGTAAAAATGTAACAATCTAAAACTCGGCACACTACTGCATATATTGGCTATACATTAAAATAGTTTGTTATCTATATTCTACACATATTCATCAGGTTTGCCCTTTATCTCCTTTCATGCTATAATGTCACGTTTTAACCAGAACTGTCAAATGCATTTCCCTTTTGAGGAAAACTGACCTGGTCCACTTATCTACACAGTTGTTTTGCAGACACTGACACTTACCGTTTCGTTTTCACTGAATGTTGTCTGATGCTTAATATGCACTAGTATTAAACAAATTTGTAAGGCAGCTGTGCTTAGTCAAGAAGCTCATTCTGAATTGTAAATGTGTTAGGCTTTCAGGTGATTGTAGTAATTTAAATGTAAATCGTGCATATTTTATAGGAAAAATATCAAAGGTGATCAAAGAAAATGATCAAAAGTGATCAAATAAAGAAGTTACTGCCAGTTATTTGGGGGAAATGAAAATATTATGTATTATACATTCGATTCACACTCTCCAAGCAAGTTGGTATTTTGATCTTGAATTTTAAATTAAAAATAGAAAGAAACAACATAGAAACAAAAGCTTCTTTTAAAAAGACCAGAACAGAGCACTGTGATGGATCAGGGAGAGAAAAACATAGTTTTAGGACCCCTCTTCAATATTCTCCTTACTTAAAAACACCCCAAATAAAAATAAAGTCAAAAAAGAGCACTGCATTTGTGAAAGAAACCTAATCTCAAGATAAATAACTTAGCCATTCTTTGTAATTTGCTTCTTCAAGCTTCTTCTATATAGAAATTATGCAGGCATCCCGGAGCTGAGAACTTGCATTTCCTTAGAAATTTTCACATGTGTTAAAATCTTGAGGATGCAAATAGCTTAATTTCTGATAATATCTTAAGTTAAATAACAAAGGTGTAACAGTAGAGAGAATGAATCAAACAAAAAATAATATCTAAAACACTAACAACACCAAAACCTACGTTCTACACCTCTTATTATTTTGCATCAGTATCTAGTGATTCTTGAAAGTAATGAAAAATCACAAATAGGAGGTGGAAAGAAGTGGCAACTGCAGTGATGAAAAGGGGAATGCCTTTCAAGAAATGTGAACCTGGAAGAAAGAATCACTACTTACATTCTTTTTGTTTGTGTTTGCTTATTATTACCTTTTGGCCATATACAATGAAGGCAATCTTTACAGGTATATATTATACCTGTCCAAATAGAGCCATCGGCAATATTTTCTTCTGGAATACAAATTGTCTAAAGTTTTTTTTTTTTCATTTTTATCTCCTTTACCTTGAGACGCTATAGATTTCTCTCTGTCAATTTATATTAAAAGAACTCTCATGTGTTCCATCTCTGTAGATTTATTCCTTATTAAAATAAAAAGGAGGAGGAAAAGCAGTCTAAATATTTGAGGGACAGTGACTGTGGAATTATAAAGGGTATACAGTTGGACTAAGAGAAATATGAACATTTCAAAGCTATCGTTAAATTTAAAATATGAGCCAAGCACTATGCTAAGTGCCCTAAGGAAGGCAACACAATGCAAAGAATGACATTTCCTGACTGCCTGCTCTGGGCGGAGCAGAGGTCCTGAAGGCAACAAAGAACGGGGTCAAGGTCTCTGTTCTCACAGAGACTACCCTCTAGTTGGAGGAGGCAGACAGATGGTAAACAAATCCACAACCACAGCCTAGTGCTGAGGGATTCATATAAAATGTACCAAGGTGATGTAATAGACAATGGCTGAAGGCTTCGTATAGTCATTTGAAGAGGCAACATTTAAGTCAGCATGTGAATGATAAGGAGCTGGCCAGGTGAAGGTCATAGTGAGGACCAGTAGGTATGTGTGAGTCAAACTTGCTTAGTAAATAAGCATACTGGGAATTTGAAATGCATGAGGCTTTCTGGTGATGCTTGTAATTTAAACATTACTACTGATATTTTTATTTGAGAAAATGCTCAAGTGACCAACTGTGGATGAAATAGCTTGTGCAAAGTCCCTAAACAGACCTCAGCTCAGCAACTCTGACAGTATCTGAAGAAAGCCCCAGTCACAAAGTATGCCCGGCAAGGGCAGGAGAAGCTTGAGCTTCAGAGTAAAGAAATAGACAGGGGATAGATCATTTAGAGCTTGTCAGCCAGGATAATGAGTTTAGATTTTGTTCTCACTTTGAAAGGAAACCGTTGGAGTTTTTGGAGCAGAGAAGTGACATGATCTGATTTACATTTTAAAATATTGCCTTGTCTGCTTTATGGAAATTGTGTTGCCAAGATGAAAGTTTGCAGCAGGGAGATGAGTTAGGAGAATATTTCTGAGAAGAGAGTTGGGCTCTTTATTAAAAAGGATAGGAAGGAGTGGAACACATTGGGGGGTGAGGAATCCAGCGTTCCATACTGTCCAACATGTAAGATGCTATTTAGCCAGCTACATTGTTCAACCACGTGAATACGGCTAGGAGGCAGTCCTGTACATGATGGTGAGATTTCCAGGAGCATTTTGCACAAGGATGGTGTTTAAAGTCACAGGACTAGATAGATGATACCACCCACGTACGTTATGTAGGTAGACAGAAAAGACAAACAAGCAGGCCCCTAATAAAGCTCTGATTTATTACAACTCTTAGAATCAAGGAATAGCCATCACCCAAGAAGAATTAGAATCATCTAGTGAGGGAAGAACCACCTGGCGTGCATGGTCAAGGAAGCCAACGGAGGGGTGCTTCAAAGATCTAAAGCATGGCCGAGGGTGCCAAATTTTTCCTCCAATTTTCTAGGTAAAGGAAATAGAGAAGTGGGCAGTAGTTTAGAGTAAATATGGGAATAAGCAGTGGGTATTTTTAATAAGATAGGAAATGTTAAAACATGTGTGTGTACTGATGGGGAGAATTCGGCGGAGACCAGGACAGAGGTAAGGTATGAGAGAGGAGCAGCGAGTCAAAAACTTGTAAGTGAGAGGCGGCAGGAGCTGAGCTCCCTGGAGGCACCGCCCCCCAGGAAAGCGTTGGCTGAGGAGCGAAAGCTGAAAATCCGGGGCGCAGTTCTCTTCAGCGCTGGAAAGACATTCTTAATCATTAAGTTTGTAGCATCCTGGTAGTTTCATGTTGATTTTAGTCTTTTCTAAGAACTAGACAGAGTATCAGGAACACACCTAAACATTGGTCAGAATGTATCTGTTTTTGCATTTCCATTTTCTTGTGTCACTGGATAACTCCAGAACCTCTGCTCACAGCAATGCTGTTAACGGAAACCCAGGTCAGCTTGTCCCTGCACAGAAATCTGCAGTTGCGAGAACACCAGTGTGTTTACTTTGTCTTTGCTTCTTTTTTCTCAAGAACTCCAACAGGCACACATGTTCAACTCCCAGATCTTTTGCTTGTCACAGAAAAGAAGAAAAAGTACAAAGAAAGAGATGAAACAACCAACCAACCAACCAACCAAAAACTACTTTGAACATTTCCAATCATTTGCTCTCCAGCTGCCCAGGAGGAGGAGCGTTTTGGTTGCTGGGGCAGCAGTAACGGAACCTGGTTCCGTTGGAATGGAGATGGTGGGAACACAGGAACGTACGTGGAGACACAAAAGTTCAGGAAGGCTATGAAGCGAAGGTGAGGGAGAGAAATTCATGAAGGTAAAAAGGGTAAGAAATAGCAACAGCGTGGATACCATGGAGCCTTTTGGGAATCTGCCAAGTGGGGAAAAAGGGGAAGAGAGAGAGAGAAAAAGAGAATAAGCAACTGCTTGCATGAGAGTGACTTTGGTGGGAAGCAAGAGCATGCAGAGAATGCTCTAAGTGGCTTCCCCACCTCCCTTCTCCAGAGAAACTGCTGTAAAGAAACTTGTTACTTTGAATGGTTTTGGAGTCTTTTTTTTTTTTTTTCCTTTTGAATGTGACACTGTGCTGGGTTCAAGGAGAGGTTTTATTCGGATTAAAATTCAACTGCTTCAGCATTTCTTTGATGTGGATTTACACCACTCCAGGCATGGGGCTAACTGCCCTGAGAGACCAAGGGTGAACAGCCCCACGCTTGTCCTCCAGCAGCGCCCTCAAGTGGTGGAAACAGACAGGTGCACGCACTGCCAAGAGCCACCAATCGTTAGGGAAATACAAAGGCAGAAGTTAGAATATTCTCTTAAGGTATTGGAGAATTTGGTACCATTTTAGGGGAGAGGGAAAGGAGTTCTTTATTCTAACCAATTCATTTTTTTATGTTTATTTATATTTGAGAGAGGGAGGGGGAGAAAGAGACAGTGCAAGGAGGGAAGGGACAGAGAGAGAGGGAGACAGAATCCAAAGCAGGCTCCAGGCTCTGAGCTGTCAGCACAAAGCCCTACTAGGAGCTGGAACTCAGCAGCACTGAGATCATGACCGGGGTGGAAGAGGGAAACTCAACCAACTGAGCCACCCAGGTGCCCCTCTAACGGTTTCTATTTAAATCAGTATTCAGTTTGAAGTATTTTTTTCAGAAGATGGCAATGCTCCAAATGGTTATGGGTAGACTAGTTCTTGTCTAAATGCCTTCGAAGTCACTGTTCTAAATGGTTCATAATAACCCTAAGTACTGTGGTCTATGTAATCAGGGAATGAAAATGATCACTTTGGGCCTGATGCTGTTTTTTCTTTATTTTATCCGGAGGATTCTTGCTGATCATTATGTTTAAAAGATGTTTTCAGTATTTTAAAGATCAATTCTAATTTTGCTTTGAACTTTCAATGAATGTTGGCTCTTAAGATGTTCTTGGCCTTGTTTTCAGCAATTTGTCTTGTCTGTACTAATACACACCTATTGTTTTCTCTTTTCCTCTCCTTAAGAGAAGGTTGTAACTAATGTATATTTATAAATTTTTTTCACTGTTTTCTCTTTGTCATTGTGTTTCACAGTTGATTGTCTTCTACCTAGAATAGTAGTTGGCATACAGGGCAGCTAAGTAAATATTTCATGAAGGAATGGATAAAGTGAATCTTTCCATCCCTCACACTGTCTACTAGTAGACCCTCAAATATTAAGTGATTTGAATTGATCACCATCAGCTCTGATTAGTCATGTGGATAGAGATGCACGTCAAAATTAATGACTGCAACCATCTCTCTTGATATAGTCAAGGACTCTCCAGTGGTAATTGGTAGTGTTCTTAAGCTCTGGTTTTGCCGCAAAACAGTGTCACTGAATCTCATGTTGACATTTCATCGTTGAGTATGAACTTCTCACCTCATTAACTAGAGAATTTGAGTTGAACTGATCAATATATGCATTTCCAAACTAAGGGAGTGTTGAAGGGAGATCATAATTAGCTATAGTCCTGAAAACAACCTATCATCGTTTATAACTGGGCTTCAACTATATCAGGCACAATATAAAACCCATAAAGAAAGTGTTATCAAAAATAACTGAACAAAGGATAGATAGTGAGCTCCAATGACAGAATAATTCATGTCCTGAGATCACCAAAGTATTTATCTTATGCAACATAAATGTTCCGGCTCTAGGAAAGTCACAATGACATTTTCCCAATAAGTACTTGATTTCTAAAAGTGTATTTATATAATAAAATTACATTATGAATTAGATATGAAAATCTTAGGGTAATAGAGACATCAAAAAAGTAAGTGCATGGTAACACATAAAGAAGACTTTTTCTCAGATTAGAGAAAAGGGAGAAAGCTGATTTAAAAAAAAAGGGATCCTTACCAGCAATCCTAAATTTTAAATCCCTGAAACAAATGATTGATTTGACTTGATAAGAATGATTTTTATCATTTTTATGACTCATTTAAATACAAACAGCAATTATTGCATGAAGTATTGCACAGTAACTGGGTTTAATCATCCTGCTTGATTT
This sequence comes from Suricata suricatta, assembly GCF_006229205.1. Lineage (NCBI taxonomy): Eukaryota > Metazoa > Chordata > Mammalia > Carnivora > Herpestidae > Suricata > Suricata suricatta. Next base: position 116,605,962 of record NC_043704.1, read on the forward strand.
TCCCCTCAAAATATGACCTTTTAAACCTATACCCCAAGTCTCTAGAGCACGAGGATTCCCTTCAACCGAATCTCAGAACACCTTTCACTTACTTGTCAGAGTTCTCAACTTGGAATCTGGTCCCATACAGCAGCTGTCAAAGCTTGACAACTGATATTTGAAAGGGTTGACCTAAGGGACATTATAGGTTTATTTATTTATTTATTTATTTCTATATTTATTTGTATAGGTTCTCTAAAATTCTACCTTTCTAAGAGATCAGAGAGACAGCAAGCCAGGTAACTGGACTCTGTTCATAGAAACACTTTCACGGAACTAGGATTTAACATTTTGTCTTAAGGCTTATAATTGTTTGACCTAAGAAAAGGTCATATAATGTTACAGGTATAATCTATTATAGTGTTCAGCATGTCTTAGACATGCAGCCTGCAAGTAAGTTACCTTAAAGGTCTATTATAGGTATATTTTGTTTTCTTCTCCTTTTCTTTTCTTTTCTGATGAGTGTGCTTCCTCAGAGTATATAATATGAGCAAGATTAGCCATCTCCTCTTTCGCCTCAGATACTACAAGGCACAGCACCGAGTTTTGTGTTCCCTTACATTGCTTTTCGATTTTCACGGTACTTCTATATCTGTGAAAAAATTGTCTTAGACATTATAAACAGAATAGGGGAGGTAAATTGACTGGCATTTTTAGTATATATATCTTCACTTTCAATATCATCTACTGTGCTCCACAAACAGTAATCACTAAACCTTTTGTCAAAACTACACTTCCTTCTAAGCCTTTAAAATAAAATTTGAGATTTAAGCTTTGTCCTTAGAATCATGAAAATTCCTTAAAATCATTTTTAAAAATGAAATGAAAGTTTTAAGATGAAAAAAATTCATTTTTTAAAAAGAAAATAATTTCAGGGCACTTGGGGGGCTTAGTTGGTTAAGTGTCAGACTCTGATCTCATGTTCATGAGCTCCAGCCCCACATCTGGCTCTGTACGGACAGCATACAGCCTGCCTGGGATTCTCTCTCCCCTCTGTCTCTGCTCCTCCCCCATTCATGCCGTCAAGCTCTCTCTCTCTCTCTCAAAAATAAACAAACATTAAAAATAATTATAATTTGAGAGAGAGAAAAACAATGCCTGAGTGGAGAAGGGGCAGAGAGCTAGGGAGACACAGAATCCAAAGCAGGCTTCAGGCTCTGGGCTGTCAGCACAGAGCCCTACATGGGGGCTCAAACTGATGAATGTGAGAGCATGACCTGACTGGAAGTCAGACACTTAACTGACTGAGGCACCCAGGTGCCCCAACACTAAAAATAATTTTAGAGGCACCTGGGTGGCTCAGTCAGTTAACTGCCGACTTAGACTCAGGTCGTGATCTTGTGTTCTGTGAGTCTGAGCCCCCCTGGAGCCTCTGGGCTGACAGCTCAGAGCCTGGAGCCTGCTTCAGAGTCGGTGTCTCCCTCCCTCTGCCCCTCCCCTGCTCACGCTCTGTCTTTCTCTCCTTTGAAATTAAATAAGCATAAAAAAATTAAAAAAGAAAAATAATTGCATTTTTATAGTAGAATTCTGGTAATTGTAGATATTCATATTCCTGGATCTGTGATAAAGGAATAATTTGTTTTGTTGCTTTATCAACCCACGTTTTTAGGGACCTGGCTCTCTAATGTATTCATCTGTTTACTATAAATATGAAATCAGAACACTTAACAGGGTGTTATTGTAAAGATTTAATCCAAGTGGATTTATTTTGAAATATAAGCTTCACACAAATGACTTGTGAATGTTTACTAATGACATTAATCAGTATTATACAAACAGAACTTTTTCTTAACATACAAAAGGAAAATGCCTTTTATTTCCAAAATTTCTTTAGAACTACATGAAAATATGTTGACATCTAGAAAAAAATACTCTGATATGCTATAAATGAATAAAATAATTGTACTTTTTTGAGTGCTTATAAAGTTAGGTCATAGTCTTATTTTATTAATTAACGCTTAAAACAATCATTTGAAGTTGATAGTCATAATAATGAGGCAACTGAGGCACAGAGAGATTTATAATTTACCCAGAGCCAAATACCTCACAGAAAAAGGACTTGGATGGAACCCACATCTGTCTGACTCAAAACTCTGTGCTCTGTGGGGTGCCTGGATAGCTCAGTTGATTAAGCATCCAACATCATCAGCTCAGGTCATTTCTCCCAGTTTATGAGTTCGAGTGCCACGTCAGGCTCTGTGCTGACAGGTTGGAACCTGGAGCCTGCTTCAGATTCTGTGTGTCCCTCTCTCTCTGCCCCTTCCCTGCTCATGTTCTATCTCTCAAAAATAAATGAATTAAAAAATAAAAGTCAAAACAAAACACTGTGTGCTCTGAGACAATAAGTTATAATCATTCCAAAATACATACCTGTGCTCTAAAGATGCGACACAGCTTAGTACAAAGGGGCTGGGTGTAACATCTTGCTTCTTCTCCAGTCTCTGCTAATAACTAGCTGGGTGTTTGTAGATACATCACCTCACCGCTCAAACATTCAGTTCTCTTCTGTATATAATTACAAGGCTGAAACATAAACTCTCTAAATTCCCATCTATGCATCATACGTCTTTGCTTCTTAGACCACACCAGGCCTGGAGAGAAATGTGGGTACCAATCACTGTCACCACATCTTTTCTCTGGTTCTACCCCCACGGTTGGGAATATTGTCTTGTAAAACTCTATTTGAACTTAAAGATTGGCTCAACTGTGATCAGACTCACAACCTCTCACCTAACATGGGATCATTGATGTTTCTTTTCTTCCCTTGAGCTTTTATAATGATTTTGATTGGCCGGGCACTGTCCCTGGCCTCTGTCCCTCTCTACCTCAATAACTGACTACCTAAGAATGTCTGTCAAAACTACTGTATCTACTGACTCCAGCACCTGTATCATTGCCCCAAAGAGAGTGTGATAAAGCAGGGGTTTTTGTTGTTTGTTTGTTCTTTTGGCTTTATTTTTGCAGCCTTTATTTCTAGGGCTTAACCAAATGTGCATTAGGGAAACAGGAGATAATGTGAATGACAGATTGTCTTGCTCTCTCTGCCCCAAGCCAGTTGTCTGTGAACATATATTTTGCACACCCTCTCTTCTCTTAGTATGAATTGCTATTCCAAGTATCCTGATCACTCCCATAAGTCAGTCCAAAACAAGCTGTGCTACAGACTATCCAAATATGCTTTGGATGCATCAGTAATCTAGTTCCAACAAGAGCACAGTTTGAACCAAATTTAGAAAATGGCCTCTGGGCTATTTATGCAGAAGCCCACCCTGAGCCACTACCCTTCCTTGACCTTAATGTGGTTTAGTAGTTCAGAATTTGGGCTAAAATATGCCTATCTGTATGGGGCCACTATACACCAGTAAAGAAATGAATAGAACACAGCATAAATTGTCAGAGCAGTGTAATAGAGTGTCTGTTTTGGGATTAGGTTTTGGTTACCATCCAAGTTTTCCATTTGCTTACTCAGTGGCTTTGACTCACTAGAGCCTTAAGAGTCTCATCCATAAAATGGGGATAATTTTATATTTGAGGAAGTTGTAAGCTCCATAATATCCAAAATACGTGAAGTGTAGAAATACAATAAATTCTGGTTGTTATTGCTTTAATAATTTTACAGTGTATAATTTGAGTAGGCAAAAGGAGAAACAGAAGAGATCATATGATTGGACAAACAAAATGCATCGTACTCTCTATTGTCATACATACCTTCTCTCTTGAGGAAATTTCACAAACTAACTAATGATCTATATCATGTGACCACTGCATGGGATGAGAAAGTTTTTATTTGTATACAGATTAGCATTAATGTAAACCTATGTATGAAATACATTTCAAGTCATCCATACTTTCTTTTACTCAGGATAAATCCCACTTGCTCATGGAACTCAAATGTGAAATTAAGAAGATCACCATTTATCATTCCTCATTCTTTATGAGGAAAAGTTTGTGTTAGTAGTCTCTAGACGTCGTCTTATTTGCTTTATTGAATATAATGATTCCTGAAAACTTGGCAAAAAAAAAAAAAGCCCAAAAAACCATTGACGGTTCCTTGAGAAAAATACCAGAATTAAAGAATGCCACTTTATCCTCTTTGTATTAAAATGATAATTCTGAGCCCATAGAAATCAGTGTCTGTACTGTGCCTTACAGGGACTCCTGTATCATCATTGCCCTCTAGAAAACTTTCTAGAAAAATGAAAAGCAACTGTTGACTATCTGGTTCACACATTCTCCGCACAAGGGCATCCTTGATACCTCCTCTTGCCTGTATTTCTGTACCATCTCTTACATCAGACTGCAGCTACTTAGCTGGGTCTGTCCTGGGGGAAAAAACAGTGAGCCCAGGAATGTGGTTTTTTGAAGTACAACTACCATTAATGTTCCCCAGCCTTCATGCTAATTCCCTCTAATAATACAAAAGTAATGCCTGCTCTTTGCCTTTTTCTCTAAAAGGCATGCCATGGACAAATGTCATACTCACAGATTTTTAAAATTATTTTAAGAGATGTCTTATGGAAATAAAAGGTATTATAGGTAAGTAAAAAAAAAAAACAACAACAACAACTGAAGTGCAGGGGCGCCTGGGTGGCTCAGTGAGTTTCGTTTCCAACTTCAGCTCAGGTCATGATCAAACTCTGAGTTGGGCTCTGTGCTGACAGCTCAGAGCCTGGGGCCTGTTTTGGTAGCTGTGTCTCCCTCTCTCTCTCTGTCCTCTCCTGCACTCATGCTCTGTCTCTGTCTCTCAAAAAATGAAAAAACATTAAAAAATTAAAAAAAAAACCTGAAATGCATACACAGTAAAATGATTTGCCAGCGCTGACTCCATAAGAATAAAACACAATGTCAGGCTGCTTAGTCATCCAACTGCCGGGCTCCTATTCCCTCTAGAGAGACCAACACCTATCCCCCAAGCTAAGAGGCAGAACGGGAGGCAGCAGTACCATCCAGCACGGAATGAGTCTATAGCCAGGTGCCACCTCTGCCACAGGCATTCTAGTTTGAAACTTTTGTCCAAAGGGAGTGGAAATTTGACACACAGGAAACTTTTTTATTCCTGAGAAATATTAAAAAGCACAGTTTGGAAGACTGTGCTGGAAGCCCCCTCCCCTTTTTCCTAATTTTTTTAACATTTATTTATTTTTGAGAGACAGAGAGACAGAGCGTGAGGAGGGAGGGGCAGAGGAAGATGGGAGACACAGAATCAGAAGCAAGTTCCAGGTTCTGGGCTGTCAGCACAGAGCCCGATGCGGGGCTCGAATCCAAGAACCACAAGATCACGACAAGAGCCAAAGTCGGATGCTCAACCAACTGAGCCACCCAGGGGCCCCTGGAAGCCCCTTCTTAAAATATAGCTATGGTGTACCTGAAAGCAGCTCCAGGTGTGAGAAGAAGACATCTAAAGTGTCAGCTGTCTGAGTTCAAAACAAACGCATTAGTGTCTGCAGGCTCTTAGAAGTTTTACCTTATTGCCCTATGAATCGGTTATGAATTAATAAAACCTATACTTCAGGGAGCTGTTGAATATAACTTTTAAAATAAGAGCTAGATCCTGTTCAGTTAGCTTTCATTAAAAAATCATCTTTATGAATTATCAAATGTGCCTGCAATAATGATTTCCCAAAAGCATTGAAGTAGAGTATTTATGCAATTAATCATAGGAGGTGATGTTTTGCAGAAGCCAACAAATGCTCTGAATCTAAATTGATTTTTAACTAAATATTCATATGAAGAAGATTCATTTAAAAAGACAGTCTGAGCAACATCAGCAAAGCATAAATAAAGCCATTATTTCTGCTTTGTGGGGGGGGCGGGGGTGGTGTTTCAAATTCTGTGTCTGCACATACAGGACATGAACCCTGTCCTTGGAAAATTCAATATGAATCACAGACAAGTATAGATATTGAGTTTGAAAAAAGATCTAGGAAACAATAAGAAGTCAAAATATCTCTGTAACAGTGAAGCTGCTCAAAATGTTATCAGTGACTAGAGAAGAACAGATTCACCCATGTCTCATTTATGAAAATAGGATTATTTATTTATGAAACACCACTAGACACAGATAGCCACATTTTCTATGAGGATCTTAATTTTATGTCTTTTCTAACTTTGTGCCTCTAGAATATCCTAAAATTTTCAAGAGTTAGCAAATGGAATCATTTAGTCAGAGACAATAATACTTAAAAAATAAACGAAAGCCAAAGAACAGTGTTAATATTTTGAAAATTGGAAAAGCAAAGTGCAAAAATAAATAAAGGTTTGCTTTTTCCCCTCAATCTAATAAAACTGAATTAATAAGATTTTGAGTAGTCACATATTTAATATTGTTAAAATGCCATACTACCCGAGGCAATCTATAGATTTAATAGAATCCCTATCAAATTTGTTCACAGAACTATATCAAATAATACTGAAATTTGTACAGAAACATAAAAGACCCCAAATGGCTAGTACAATCTTGAAAAAGGAGATCAAAACTAGAGGTATCATAATCTTAGATTTCAAGATACACTGCAAAGCTATAGTAATCAAAACAGTAAGGTACTAGCACAAAAATAGGTACATAGAGCGAATGAACAGGACAGAGAGCCCCAAAATGAACCCATGCTTTTATGATCAATTAATCCATGACAAAGAAGGTAAGAATACGCAATGTGGAAAAGAGTCTCTTCAACAAATGGTGCTTGGACAACTGGGCAGCTACATGCAAAAGAATGAAAATGGACCACTTTCTTATACCATACACAAAAACAAATTTAAAATGGATTCAATACCTAAATGTGACACCTAAAGCCATAAAGCTCCTAGAAGAAAATACAGGCAGTAATCTCTTTGACATCAGCTGTAGAAACATTTTTCTAGATATGTCTCCTCAGGCAAGGGAAACAAAAACAAAATTAAACTATTGGGACTCTGCCAAAATGAACAGCCTTTTCACAACAAAGGAAACCATCAACAAAATGACAAGGCAACCTACTGAATGAGAGAAGATATTTGCAAATGGTATATTCAATAAGGAGTTAATATCTAAAATATATACAGAATTCATACAACTCAACACCCAAAAAACAAACAACCCAATTCAAAAATGGGCAGAGGACATGAATAGACTTCTTTTTTCCAAAGGAGATATACACATGGCCAATAAATACATGAAAAGAGGATTAATATCACTAATCATTAGGGAAATACAAATCAAAACCACATTGAAATTTTACCTTATACCTGTCAGAATGGCTAAAATAATAAAACAAGAAATATTAAGTATTGGTGAGGATGTGGAGAAAAAGGTACCCTCATGAACTGTTGGTGGGAATGTAAGCTGGTGCAGCCACTATTGAAGGTTTAGAGATTCCTCAAAAGATTAAAAATAAAAATATATATTATCAAGTAATATATATGTTATCAATATATATTATCAAGTAATCCCAGTATTTACCCAAGGAATAGGTAAATACCCAGGAAAGAAAAGAAAAGAAGAGAAGAGAAAAGGAGAAAAAAGGAAAATACTAATTTATAATGATATCTGCACTCCTCTCTTTATTGTAGCATTATTTACAACAGCACCCAAGTGTCCTTCCATAGATGAATAGAAAAAGCTGTCTCGTACACACACACACACACACACACACACACACACACACACACGGAAATTAATCAGTCTTAAAAAGTAAAATCTTACCATTACAACAGCATAGATGGATCTAGAGTACAAAGCTAAGAGAATGAGTCAGATTGCATTCATATGTGGAATTTAAGAAATAAAACAAAAAAAGAAAAAAGAGGGGGGAAAAAGCCAAGACTCTTAAATATGGAAAACAAACTAGTTACCAGAAGGGAAGTAGGTGGTGGAAGGGGTAAAATAGATGAAGAGGGTTAACAGTACACTTATCTTGGGAGCACTGAGTGTGGAATGTTGAATCACCAAATTGTAGACCCTTAACTAATATAACACCATATGATAATTATACTTGAATAAAAAATAAAACAAAGTAAAATAACACAGGATTGAACAACATTTACACTGGAAATAAACAGAGTCACATTGAATTTATTCCTTCCTCTTCCTCCTCTACTTCTTTGTCTTTCTCCTTTTGATAAACATTTTCATCTGCTTTTCTCACTATAACGTAAACTCTTTAAAAGTTGGGGTTCCTCTTTTCATCATTTCTTTTTTCTTCTTCCTTTTGACATGGTACATAGAGAAGCCACTCACTAAATTACTGCTGAATAAACATATGGATAAGTGAACAAATTATTTTTTATTTGTTGATATGCCCACTATGGGCCAAACATTGTGCTAGATAAAATGTACATAATTCAGTAACAAAAACAATGTAATTCGTGTATTCCTTCCAGGTTATGAATGTGAAAATTGAATACAAAAGCTTAATTAACTTGCCCACGATGAGGCGCCTGGGTGACTCAGTCAGTTATGCATCCAACTTCGGCTCAGGTGCATGGGTTCAAGCCTCGCATTGGGCTCTGTGCTGACAGTGTGGAGCCTGCTTGGGATCCTCTCTCTCTCTCTCTCTCTCTCTTTCTCTGCCCCTCCCCCTCCTCAAGGGGATAAAGGGAATCCCCTTTATCTAGCCCCATAAATCAGAATAAAGTAAATTCTATGAGTGATTGATATTATTCTACATTAATAATTTAATTAAAAATATGCTGGTGTTGAGACACCTGGATCACTCAGTAGGTTAAGCATATGACTTCAGCTCAGGTCATAATCTCAGGGCTTGTGAGTTGGAGCCCTGTATTGGACTTTGCACTGACATCTCAGGGCCTGGAGCCTGCTTTGGATTCTGCATCTCCATCTCCCTCTACCCTTCCTCCACTCATGCTCTGTCTCTCTCTCAAAAATAAATAAACATTGAAAAAATATATATATATGCTAATGTCAATTCAAAGGACTATCACATGGGGGGAAATATTTCATTTCAAATATACATTATTCCAAAGAAAATTTCAGAATGATTCCCAACACTTATACAAGATGCCAATATAAAATCAAGTATTATAATAAGAAATCATGGATAGACAATCTGATAGAAAATATATGTACGCAAAATATATGCTATTAAAAGTGCATTAGTCTGAGTTTAGTCGGCTAAGAAGCTAATATTATAGAAATTAAGACTTTATGGGAGTGGAAGGAACTGGGAAAGTTAAAGTCTGTAAGTGGGATTCCGAGAACCACAGGCATTGCTAAATTGCTCATCAGTTTATCTGAGTTAACAATTTGTAGTGTTGATGTCCTTCAGCCAAGACTGCCAGGAACATATCCATGGTTGAACAAGTTGAGTATATTACTCATTGCACACCATGGGGATGTCCTAGCAAAAGAGTATTAGAAAAAAATTACTGTAACATCTAGGTTTGTGTTAGGGGATTTGGGGGCAGGTTTATGCAACTAGGTCTTTACTCTGGAAACAATGATTTGTATCTTAATAAATCTTATCTAGAACAAGGGAAACATAGTCCAAGGGTAAAACCATAATTGGCACAAAAGCAACAATTACTCATATTAGCCAATATTAGGGAACATGTGATTATTTTTGTGGTTAGGACAAGGTCTTGCTTTATGTGGTGGTGGTGTTTTTGTTTTGATACATCAAAGTCACAGTGACCTTTTCTGATGTTTGTGAAATTATTTATGTTGATGAGGAGAATACCAAGACCTCACGATAAGTTCCAAGCCGATTTCCAGATGTCAAGGCTGTTTTCTCTTTCTCCATAGCTTACAGAGAAATCCAAAGTATGACCATGAAGGGGAAGATCATGGGAAGGTTTAAGGGTAGTTGAGGCCACTATAGACCTTCCACCTCTGTGGGTCCAGGGATAAAATTCTGCTGGTGGGCCACAGCTACTGCTGGATGGCAGTGCTAGCAGTCACTGGAGATGAAGTGCAAGAGAGGAAGGAGAAGCTAGATGCGGCCAGGCACCTATGTTCTGAGCTGGGAACTGTTGTTATTCCATTTCATAAATGGAAACTGAATTACAGAGACCTTAAGTCACTTGCCCTTGGTCACCAGACTACTAACTAGTGGTGCCAGGATTCAAAGAAGCAGTCTTTTAAATCTGGGACACCAGGATGGCCCAGATAACTGGTTAAGCATCTTACTCTTGGTTTCAACTCAGGTCATGATCACATGGTTTGTGAGATTGAGCTCCACATCAGGCTCCATTTTGTGATTCTCTCTCTCCCTCTTTCTCTCTGCCCCTCCTTTGTTCATGCTTTCTCTCCCTCTGTCTCTCAAAATAAATAAACTTAAAAAATCCATGTCTTTACTGGTTTCTGCTGGATCTCAAAACAAATAATAATAATTCTAATAAGTGCAAACAAAATATTTTTTAAAATTCTATCCTAGTCTATCAAGAGTTGGGAAGACCAGTGTTGCAGACAAAGCATTAGGAAGAAAAGCCTGCATTGCTGGTCTCAAAAAGAGAGAGAAAGAGAGAGAGAGAGAGAGAGAGAGAGAGAGAGAGAGAGAGAGAGCAAGGGAGGGGCAGAGAGAGAAGGAACAGAATCCCAAGCAGGCTCCATGCTATCAGTGGAGCTTGAACCCATGAACTGTGAGATCATGACCTGAGCTAAAACCAAGAGTTAGATGCTTAACCATAAGCCACCTAGGCATCCTGTAAAATCTCATTTTTAAACCAAAAAAAGCGCCACATTTCTATAAATATGTTGATACTGGCATGAGCAAATTATGGAAGGACATGTGCCATAGTGTCAACATTGCTAACTTCAGAATAAAGAAGGAGGAAAGTAAAAAGCACATTGAAAGAAACATAGGAGCACCTGGGTGGTTCAGTGGGTTAAGCACCCCACTCTTGTTTTTCACCTCAGGTCATGATCTCACGGCTGAGGATGAGCAGGCTTCAAGCTCCGAGGCCCACATTGTGCCCCTCACTGGGCATGGAGCCTGCTTTGGATTCTCACTCCCTTTCTCCCTTTGCACATGTGTGCTCTCTCTCTCTCTCAGAAAGAAAGAAAAAAGAAAGGAAGAAAGGAAGAAGAAAGAAAGGAAGGAAAGAGAGAAAGAAAGAGGAAAGAAACAATTAATTTGTGCTCATCTTTCTTCATATTTCTGGACTTTTAAATTTATTATTTTGAACACATACAACTTTTATAATTAAATAAATAACGCCTGTAGAATGCTTTTTAGGAGGCTAAAGGAATATGATATTCCTTAAAAATTGTTAAATAGTTTTTAATCAAGTGGAAATGTGATAAAGAGAAAAATAGCTTTGATATAAAAAATCCTTCATATTGGGGCACCTGGCTGGCTCGGTAAAGCATGTGATTCTTGATCTCAGGGTTGTGAGTTCAAGCCCCACATGAGGTGTAGAGATTACTTACAAACAAACCTTCATATTAATAAAAACTTTCTTTGTGTTGGGATTGAAACACAGAGATTGAAACACAAACATAAACACAGTTGATACTGTGCAATTTCACTCCATTGAAAGCAACCTCTAACAGAGGTCCTTAGGGTTTATGAAAATAAAATAATCTCTGTAAAAATACAGCAATTCAAGACTAATTGTATTAATCTGCTCACTATATATCTATATAGAGAGAGAGATTTTTATTTTCTCATTTCATTTCTATTCCAACAACTAAGTTCTATGTTGGCCTCAGACTCTAGACCACGTGAGTTTAAAAATAGCTGTAGTCTATGCATAAGGGAATCAGAAATTTCTTAAGATGTATCCATTTACAGAACCTAGGGAGGTCCTTGTTTTATGCAGTATTTATATTTTTGATATAGTTCTATTATGAAGATTAGCATATAAGGCGTTGATATGGATAGTGGTGTGTTCTCTAGGTCACTGCCTCTCATTATGAAAAATAATGCTCAATTATACATACCCAGCATATATATAATAGCCATATATTGAAGTTGTTTGCATAACTAGACACACTGAGTAATAATTACCAAAGCACAGTAATTCAGATCACTCCCCTCCGAGAAAGAGACACAGAACATGAGGCCACTTTGTAACATTAATTTTCCAAGTATTTTTAATTCTACCATCTGAACTTGTGTTTGAAGGTCAAGTATTCATTTTATGCAAAGTTTGTGTTTATGTGTAGCACTCAAATATAGCCTCCATTTTACATAAACAAATAAATAAATAAGGGTGCCTCTGTGGCTTAGTCAGTTAAGTGTAGACTTCGACTCAGGTCATGATACCCTGACTCATGAGTTTGAGCCCCATGTCAGGCTCTGTGCTGACAGCTCAGAGCCTGGAGCCTGCTTAGGTTTCTGTGTCTCCCTCTCTCTGTGTCTCTCCCTCACCTCTCTCTCTCTCTCTCTCCCCCCTAGCCCCCCCTCAAATATAAAACAATTAAAAAATTAAAAATAAATAAAATTCATCTGATTGATATATTTAGTTAAAGTTGATAACCAATTTGGCAAAAGTGATAACTGGCCTGGTGCCAGCTCCTCTTAGTTATCTTATAGTTATCTTCACACTAATATTAAACCACACACAATTTTGAAATATATATTGGCAATTATAAACTGGTATTTCATAATACATATCTCACTCTCATTTGCCTTCTACAATTCCCCTCTAAAATAAGTGTTAATTTCTAAAGTTACAATAATTATAAATGCATTTTCTTTAAAAAAAATCTATATAAAGTCACTTGACAAAAACAGAATGTTTACAATTTGACCAAAATGAACAATTTAGCAAATAAGGCATCAAGGATAATTATGTCTTTTGAAGTTTAGAAGACATCTAGTAGTTAAAACATCCAAAAAAAGGTGTTCTACCAAAGCCAATATATTATAGACCAGTTGTACTGACAGAAGCAGAAGTACATTTGTGAAATATATCCACTGAGAATAGTTTTATGTCAAGTGTCAAATCTGCCATACTGTTCAGATCTTAAGGTAACCTTGTCCCACTTGAAATGCAAATACTTTCAGACCCAGTGGCCCATTCATTATGATTGTTCTTGAGCTCTGTAACAAGAGACAGCCAATGAAAATTATCTATTAACCTACTTGGATAAAACCATACATAATTAATGTCTGCAGATAAATAGCATTCACATTTTGACAAGGAGCATCAGTGCCAATAACTCTTCCACCCAGACAGTTTTATGTGTCTTCTCTTCACTAATTATCATTTTGGAAAGCTTTCAAGTGATATCTCTTATCATGGTAGAATAGTTTCCTGATACAGTTCTGATATATGTGTCCTTATTTAAGGTGAGTTCTAAGATGGCATAGCCAAAGTTAACAAAGTCAAGCACATAAATTTATACATATCCAGTTTGAAGGACTCCGCATTGTTGAAAAGCACCTAGAAGCAAGAAACCCACTACTTATGGACATTATTTGTTCCTTTAGAATCTGGTAACAAAAGACAAATTATCATATAGGTGTAAGCACATTTTTTCTTAAATATTTTACCTTTTCAACGTTCAGATCTTGTCATTTATTTTCATGCACTTGTTTTTTTGTAACTATACAAGAGATGGCTACTTGTGCATAAAGAGATTCCAACATAAGATTGAAATTAGGAATTAAAGGAAAAGTTTAATCAGTTATCTTTTTAACCTTTGAGAAATAAAGGCTCACATTTGAGTCATGAATAAGAATAATATTGAATTATGTTCAAAATTTGGCAAAGTGTGGTTTCTTTGCCTACTGCACTTACTTCCCCCTATCTTACCTCTTCAAAATTTATGCATATCTTTCTCTGAAATGTTTTTGCAAGCCCATTAATGTATCAAATAAATCTGTTATGAATAAATCAGATTACAGTATCTATTATTCTTTTGGTTGGCTGTTACATTATTCTGCAAAAAGATATTCCTAGATATATCTTATTTGTAACTGTCTATTTTAGTTTTTCTGAAGCCTGCAGACAGCTCCTATCAAACCCTATTATAGAGTTTACCTATTTATAATCTTTTAGTAGGATATGCACATCTTGACAGCTATTCTGAATTCAGTCACCTGAGTACCACTTAATGATGTCATAAAATGCTTCATAATTTAATGAGACCATTTCTTGTTTTTATTTTACCATAATGATATATCATAACAATTTATGTTACATCATTAAAAGTGTTGCAATGGATCCAACTTCAAATCTCAAGTCTGTCAAAATATCAGTTGATAAAAAGGATAAGCTGGCAGAACTTCTTATCTTGAAAAATAAAACCTAAAATGTGGACTATGTCGATTCAAATACATTTTGATTCTCATGAAGCCCAACTATATCCTATGAAGTAGTCAAGTACATTTAAAGGAAAAGTTTGTTTCTTTTTAATCCTATATAATTTATAGAGGAATAACTTTGTATGTTGATAAATCATTATAAATTCTTATGGTAATATTTTAAATAAATTAAGGAAATTATTTATCCTATCAATACATAGATTTTCCTATATTTCTTAAATATTCCTAAAGAATATATATAGATCTGTATTAAAATTGACATAAAGGGACAGGATAATACTAATTTCATTGTCACTGTGTTTGACTTCTATATTCAGTTACTGATATGTTGAGTCAGATGTCTTCTCATACATTTTAGTAAAACCAAGTAGAAATTTATCTTGCAAGATTTATACATATGGGCTGTCAAACAATTGAAGAAATAACCTAAAATGAGCACAATTCCACCTACTGAAATTTAAAAAACTGATAAGCTGAACATACATTTATTTATATTTGCATGAATTATGATATCCCCCAAATAAGATACTGTTTATATATTGTTGAAAGAGAGATATGATGCAGTTAAAATGCCTACATATGTGTACATATGTTTCCTTTTATTCTTAAAATTAGCTTTATGTATGTGTGTTTGAGATGTTCTTTGATATCTTTCATAATAAATTTTACATGGAAATGAAAATGAAAATGTATGAATGGATTAGAGTATCTGTGATTGGTGCTGGTGCCTTCACTTGGTCCTATGTGGCCGCCTTGGTGCCCTCAGGATGGAGCTGTAGTGTTTAACCAGAGCAGTGTGCTAGTATCTTCTGCAAAATGTTAATAACGTGTTCTTCATTTCCTTTTGAGCCTGAACCAGCACTATTCTTAAAGACTGTTCAAGGTAAGTTAGGCTTTCTCTTTTGGCATTTCCATCACTACCACACTGCATGGGCCACCACCATAATCTCCTAACTGGACTTCCGCATTAGCTCCTCAAGTGTGTCCTTCCATCCTTGCCCCTTCCTCCTCTTAGTCCCAAAGCAGAATCCAAAATAATTATTTTCAGTGTTACCATATTATGTGACTGCACTGCTCAAAAAACCCCAGAAGCTTTGCATTTTCCTGAGAAAATATATGAAAATCTTAGTGCATTTACTACCTCCTAACTCACTGTATACTTTACCTAGCGTGCATGCTGTACCTAGCAGCACTTTTTGTATCCATTGATATGCTTTGAAAAAAGGAAAAGACAGGGAGAACAAAGGAGAGAAGAGAAACATTTCTAATCACAGTTCTGTTAACCAGAGGGTTCAGATCTAGAAATACTAACCCGTGCTACCTAAAGAGACTGATGCAGATACTATGATGCTTTAACAAAACATGAAGGCAAACAGTAAATCATGCAATCTCCAATGACATTGGACAAGGTGATGGTAAATTTGAAAGTATATGAAAACTGTCATAAACAGAGTGTCTCATGCTGAAACATGCTACTACCTTCATTTTACCTTTGACCAAAAAATTTTAAATGGATAAGTCAGGGTGAATCTTCAAATTTATATGGCCGTGATAATGATTCATGACATTAAAAGAAGCCTATAAGTTATTTACAACAAAAATACAGCTCAGTTAAATATTACCCTGGAGTTTATATTGGTACTTTGATCTCATGAATATTCTTTTATGAATGCTATCTGCTAACAAATTATTTGACTACCAAAGAAATTCAATTAGCAATTCTAAGCTTGATTTACAAAATCATAGAACTTTTCACCATAACAAATATTTCATGACTTTTCATCATATGGCTGTGTAGGTTTAAAAAAAATTTTTTTAATCTTTATTTATTCTTGAAAGTGAAGAGTGAGCGGGGGTGGGAGGGACAGAGAGAGAGGAAAACACAGAATTGGAAGCAGGCTCCAGGCTCTGAGCTGTCAGTACAGAGCCCAATGCAGGGATTGAACTCATGAACTGGGAGATCATGACCTGAAGTCGAAGTTGGACGCTTAACTGACTAAGCCACCCAGGTACCCCTGGGTTTATAAAGTTTTATTAAAACTAATAAAACTTTTTATATAAGTTTTTATATAAAAACATATAAAGTTTTATAAAGTTTATAAAATCTTAATAAAAATGAAACATTCAATTCCTATATCAATCAGCAGAGAAACTATGAATATCTAATGAAGTTCACATATATATTAAAAAATTTAGTGAGAAGTACATACTGCCACCAAGATTATGTCTATTTACTTTTTTTAAAATTTCTAATGTATCCTAATAGTATGCATTTTCAATGAGAAACAAATGAAATTATATATATGTTACTTTTGTTTGCATGTGTGTATTTGTATATGCATACATATGTCAATACACTAACTTCTGTGAAACTCTGGGATTCTTCTGTGTAATCACTCTAATTTGTTAAAGAGTAATACTATAGAATTATCTTAACAACTTAAAAATCTTATAATTCTGGAGTTTAAAAAGATAAAATTAAAATATAAGCTAAGTTCACTAAAAAAACAATGTTAAAATAACTAGGAAATGAAAACATTCCCATATTCCCATGTTCCCATATTAACTCTCCTCCAGACCAAACGGATCAATTAATATGAAATTGTTATAGAACCAAGGCCTATTAAATATATGGAAGAACATTTACTTGCTTAGCAAGCATTTAGGGATCTTCCAATTAAAGATGGTTGTAAAATTAAACTATACATATTAACTTCTTTGGACAAATTCTCCTCCCTTCTCATTAGACTTCTATCAATGGACTTCACTCAGTTAAGTGAAGATTCTTCTGTATTTACATGGTTACACTTCCACTCATCAAATCACATCAATACCGGCCAGTTTCCTTATGACATTACCATTTAATTAAGGAGAAGACTGGAAAAAATTATAAGATAAATAAATATACATGAATACACTTATCTATTCATCATATACATTTGCTTAAGATGACTTTCTCAGCTAAGGATTTATATTAGAGTGAATATTTTGTTTAGGTTTTTGACTATCACATGGATGACAATAGCTGTAATCTTGTTGGCTCTTGGGAATTTCTAATTTATGGCCAGAGGAAGGAGAAATTGCTCGTCTATACCTCTGTGTAACCTGTTAATAGAATCCCATAGCAAGGCTCTTCCTTTAATTGTTAAAAACATTTTTTGCAAGTTGTCAAATTTTTTCATGCATGATCTCATTTGTGCTCACCTTCATATGTTATGTACATACATGCTAGATTATGTCTTCTTTATTATTAGAACATAGCTGGTTGCATAAGAGAAGAGAAATCCCAAATCAATCTCTCTCAGGCATGGCCCAGGCTGTATAACAGTGTTGCCCAAACAGGGGGGTGTCGAGTGGTTCGAAGTATAGGTGACACTCAACAGCTTCCACACCAGCCTGGGCGGAATAAGCAGGACACTGAGCAGTACCTGCTGCACATCACCTGTCAGTGGAAAATAACCCTGAATCACAAACAGCACTGAACAGGCAGCTATTTTAACACTCTTTCAGGTGAAGGCTGTGAATCTAATTCTTTCAACAATAACATTTAGAATCAGTATAGTACAGTATAGTATAGTATATAATAGATATTGTTCACTGAGTGCTTACTATGTCACGGGGACTCTAAATATGTTATTACATTTAATGTTATTGCACCTGATTTGAGGCCAAGTGGTAGAACTCTAGAATTCATATTCTTTTTTTTTAAGTTTATTTATTTATTTTGAGAGAGACAGAAAGTGAGCAGGGGCAGAGAGAGAGGGAGAAAGAGAGAATCCCAAGCAGGCTCCACACTGCCAGCACAGAGCCCAACAGAGGGCTCAAATGCAGGAAACTGTGAGATCATGACCTGAACAGGAATCAAAAGTCAGAGGCTTAACTGACTGAGCCATTAGGTACCCCTGGAACTCATGTTTTTAATAATTACCAGTTAATTTATCTTTATATAAACTAGGAGACCAACTTCATTGAACATTCTATTTATGATTTCTTTTTATAAAATGGGGATACTAATATAAATCTCAGTATTCCTAAAAACAAAGTACCATCTTGCATCCCTTAAAAATAGTAGATGCTAGAAAACTGTGATTTTTTTCCATTCTCATAAATGAATATAAGCATACAAAAACTTGAATCCTTTTCTATGCATGCTACAGAAGTGAGCCTACAGTGATTTATTTGCTTTAACACATTTATTTTACCTGGTTCTATTTTGTTTTCTCTTTGTAAAGAGATACCAGGTCCTCATGATGATAATCTAATACTGAAAAAGAGAAATATCAAAATATACCAATTACATTCAAAATAACTAAAAGAATACATGTCACCTATTGTGTTTTATGACGACCCAGATGTTGATTTTGGAAATCTACATAAGAGTGCATCACTAGAAAGCAGTGGCAGATCAAGTCTGTTGACTCAGAAACCCATTATTTTAATGACCAAAGTTTTTGGCCAAAGTTTTCTTATGCCTAGTAACAAAATATGGAAATTTCGGGTCATTACTATTATATTTTTATTTCTCCTTTTTAATGTTAACACAGAAACTGGAAATAAGTTTGAAATGTCTTTCATATGAAAATGTACAATTTTGTGTATAATTTCATTTTGACATATAATCTAAAAATATAGGGAAATGTCTCCTGACTTCATCCAATTTTTTTCTTCTGACATAATATTCCAGCATGACACAATGGAATATTAATTGTCAGAATCATACCCTTTTCTATGCTTTTAAAACTAGCATGCATTCCCTATATTGTAATACTTGTGGCTAAATTGCTTTCCAAGTACCCACTAGCTGGTATGATTCACTTACTTTGCACATTACTAACATCAGTGGTTTGAATACAAATGGGTCATTTATTCCCTGACAATAATTTTTTACACGTGTTGTTGAACTCTGAGCATTTCTGCAAATTAACTGCAGAAGAAAACACAGCAGCTTGGGAGCAATGTCCAGAAAGCTATGTAGCTTTTAAACACAGCAGTTTTAAATTATTCTTTCTTTTTTTTTTTTTTTTTACTTAGAATCTCTCTACACTCTCTATCTCCTATCTGCTGCACAAATTCTGTTTCTCTGTCCTTAATGTGTGGTTCTTTCTTATCCTTTTATAAATTACATGATTGTTGCCACCCCTTTCCTCTTCTATGGTGCAGGGCTTTCACCTTCCATCTTCCAAATATCTGAAGTCATATGCTTTATTTTTATTCAACCATCTTTTCTGGATCACAATGACTCCAAAGAAATTTCCACTCCCTCACACAAGCATGGTGGGTGTATTCCTATAAAATATTTCTCTTGCATGTTCACAGGGTGATACATTCTTTCTGAAACAAGGTACTGTATAACAAATAGAATAAATTATACATATATATATATATAAAATATATGCATTCTTGCCAGACTTGTTTGAAAAGTAAAATGAATATGTATGTGTGTATATACACACATACAGGTATATGAATATATATGTGTATTCATTTTACCTTTCAAATAAGTCTGGCAAGAATGCAGGAAAAGTATTAATATTTCCACTGAAGACACAAAAAACATGAAGCTCAAAGATGTTAGATACATCTTCTCAAGATTTCATAGTTAGTAAATGTTGGATATCAGACAGGCAAATCTTCTGAATCACAGGCAAGCCCTTGGCTTCACTTTGCTTCTGCTTTCTCATACACTAAGAGACACTATTGCTAAGAATTTAAAGATTCCTGAAGTCAAACTGCTTAGATTCCTGCTCTTACCCTGCAGGACTTCTCTGGTTGTGTTAATTTGGGCAAAACACTTAACAATTCTGTGACTCAATTTTTTCTCTTCTGGGAAATGGAGATGACTTTATTGTGAATTTGATTGGATGATACTTGGCCATTATTAAGCATATGTATAAATTAGGAATAATAAATCTCGATCCACTTGGTTCAAGGTGTTCACTTTCTAGATAAAATTATGTAACATACAACAGTAAAGCAACACCTGAGTCACTTTAGACTTGGTAAGTCCCAAGAAAACATGAATGCCATACACAGGAATGGACAAACCATGGCCAAAACAGGAGAGAAAGTGTCAGAGGACCAGGAAAAACAAAGAAAATGTCGTAAAGAAAAAAGAAGAAGTTGAAGCAGGTATCGGATATCTTAGGTACCCCCACAAAGCAACATGCTTCCTAATACATGTCCTAAAATTCTGAGAAAAGGGAGTGGCAGCGGAGACCAAAAGATCACCTTTATGAGTGACAAATAATCAAACATGGCGTCCTAGCTGAGTGCAAAGCAAAATAGATATATTAACTGAATCCAGACTTTGGCTGATTTACAAACCTAGACACAGATATGCCTCCACATTCCTCCAAAAACTAGGGGAATGCACAGAGTATCTGCCTCTAAAGAAACATCAAGAAAAGTTTTGCTTCCTGTACTCTGTTAGGTCCCATGAGGGATAGAGGGCAGGGCTGAGTCAAGCTTGCCAGTTTATTCCTTCCAAAAATAGTAGTAAAAAAACAAAATCACTACATAATCCCTGGAATGGATAAGCAGGCAACAAATAGTAGAAACATCTGGGGAAGAGAAGAAAGATTTCCCAATAAAAGTTTTAAAAATACAAATTCCACAATAACAAAGAGAGATAATGTTTGAGTAATGGACGTGTTAAGTAAATGAAACAGAGGAAACTAAACACAAAAATTTCTTTATATGAAGAAGCCAAAAGCATGCATTAACTTCAACACAAATAGGACTACTAGAATGTGTTGCATCCCTATTTCAGACATGCCAGACATTCAAAATGAAATATTCCTTTTAAATTCTCATGATAGCACTATGTAACAGATCTTTTTTCATCTTACCAATGAGGTGGGAAAACCAGAGAAATGTAGTTTTTCCCTAGGTCGTAAAATTAATACATAAAAAAATTGGGAATAGTATCCCAAGTAGCGTGACTCCAGTTTCTCAGCAGGAAATAACACACATTTTGGCAAAACACAATTCTCAAATGAATTTAGGTATCAAACTATCATCAAAATTTGTTTGTATAGCAGCAAATAAAACTAATCAATGTATGATAACTCTAATGGAAAACAATGATAACCTAATGTCCTTTCCATTATAAGAATATATTTAAATATAGTTCTCAGAAATGACTCTCGTGTAAATGTAAAGTGAAGCCATGTCAAAGATTTTATTGTTTATTAATTATACCACCAGTTAAATGTTTAAAATCATTCAAAGATCATTTGACAAACTAGGTGTATATAGACAATTAATCCAAAAAAAAAAAAAAAGGATATAATTGCTATGTTGGATTTTTTTAAAGCGGTAAATATCTATGGTCATAAGCCATAATCTCTAATGTTCAATCTGTTGTATGGCATAGAAATTATTTGCATTTTTACTGGAAAAAACTCTACAATTTGACTTCTGCTCTGCTCTTTATGGATTTTGAAAATTGTCCCCTAAATAAAAAGTCAAGCCGATGCTACTGTAAAAAAACACCCACTAACCTCTTTCATCTGTTTCAACATTGCAAACAAAAGGTCTGGTAGATACATGTAAACACTTGCTACTAGCTAATCAGAACTAATTTTTCTCTTGGTCACTCACAGTTATCCCTGCTGCCAGTTCAATCCTGAAAACATGCAGAAAATTATTCCTCTTTGTCTTCTCATTTTTAAAAATTATTCCATTGTTTCAGACATATTGTATGAGGTCATTTATTGAATTGCAGGGCTTTTTTTTTTTTTTTTTACATTTTTGCCAGATTACCTGATTTGACCACCTTGACTAGATTATAAATTATTCTAAGATATTAATTATATAAAAGAAATATCTAATTAAAAATAAATCTGAAAAGATAAAGATGAGCAAACAAAAATTTGAAGACACATAAATTCTTTCCCAGGAGTTTTGTGTCCTGGTTCATAATAGACCTTCCATGGGCCATGGTCAACATGATTGACATTGACTGCAAATGTTAGAATCCAAAGAACAATGGTCATCAGGCATCGCCACAGGCAGCTCCTGCCTGACCCTTCGGAGTCTATTTAGGGGTACCATCCAAGTTAGCCAGAGTCTGAATTCCTCCTACCTGCTCAAAATCTTTTAATTCTTTATTTTTCTTATATTTCCCCAAACATGTCTCATTTATTTTCTTAACTATGCTTATGCAGTTCCTGTGTCATTTTTTTCCCCTTCTTCTATCTACTCTCTAATAATAAGCGTTCAAATGTCATCTCCACTATGAAGATGGCCCAGTTTTCCTGGTCAGTTCTCTCTTAATATTTTCATATCCTTTAATGTACCTCTGTTAAAAAATTTTTTTAAAAAACACATTATTTTATTCTTTTTTATAATTACTTGCTCATATATCTATCTTCCCATGTCCTTTGCATGAAATATATAGTTAATATAAAATGAATAAGTAGAATGAATCAGTGAATGAGTACAGATGGAGTATTTAGTGGCAAATACATATTTGCAAATTATCATAACTATATTAGTAATTTATCATGGCTGACTTAGGGACCAGGTATAAGTAAGGGTATTTATTTTTTAAAAATGTTTTTCTTATGAGGTCCTTTTATCATTCAAGTTTCTGCTGAATCCTAGTCTTCTTTCATGGTCGTCTATCCTCTGCCAGGGGAAGACATCTTGACCCTTTTGTGATAGTGGGGCGGGTATAGAAGGGTGAGTTGGTAGCAGAATGGTGAGGAAAAATAGAAGCTGGAATAGAGGATGTAGTGTTTTCTTTAGTGGAAGCAGTAATAGAAATTTTTGCTTAAGTCAAAAGTTTCCAAGTCTCAGCCAGCCACATTGATTATATTGAGAACACCCGAAAGCAATTCCAAAAAGAAATGCTTTCTCAAATTTCATAGTTACTATGATGAGTTTTCCAATACTAGATGCTATACTCCATGCAGGAGCTATCCTTCTGAATTAATGAGTCATCATGTGAAAGGAATAATGTCTATGTATAATCCTTTCTGATCCACTGCAAAGAGAAAAAAATTCTAAGGGTCTCCTGTTTGGTCCATACACTAATGTGATTGTTAGATAACTTTCTGAATTTTATAATCTGAAGAATTTCCAAGACAATGTTTTCCCATCAAATATATGCAAACTGTAAGGGATTATGATAACTAATTTCAAACGTAGATTTTTTGCTGAAGAAAAACTTTCAGACAAATGTGTTTTCCATGCCATTGGAATTACAAGTTACCAACATGTTTAGTAATTTATTGAAAGCCTTTTATTCAGGTTCAGATGTTTGAATACCAGCTGCTTGTCAGTAAGTTTTATCAATTTTTTTCTATAGAAAAATCATAAAGTTTCAGGGCTATTATTAATGTACCAGTAAGTACTCATTATTATCTGAATAAGCAAACCTATGTCACTGAGAAATTGAAACACTGTTGGACTTAAAGGCTGTGTATAAAATATTATATCCTTAATAGAATAATAAATCACATTCTTCTATGCAGCTATTTTAATGTCTACAGCTAGAACTTCAGGTGAGGAGATTTTGTTTTATGTTTCCTCCAGAAAAATGCCAGGCTCTTTAAACACCCAGGCATGGGAACAGCCTTTTTTTTTTTTTTTAATTTTCCTTCATTTCTTCAGGGTAATATATTGGCTAGTTTTTGGCAGTTCTTTACCTCATCTTATTTGGCCTGTTGTTATGCACTCCTTACTTAAATATACAATCTCAAAGTCTTACTTAGATGAGAGTGGTAAAAATTTAGGATGGAAGCAGAAAACATAGAGAAGGCTCCAAACCTTAATGAGTTTAATTAATGGAAATGAATGTTGTAATTTCTGTCTGAGGCTAAGTAAATCAATTTACTCCAGTTTCCTAGAAGAATGTGTTCTCAGTATAGTTCTCTCACACACAAAAGCCTAATATGTGGATATTTTCTAGTATGCTTCCAATCTTATTAAAAAATAACACTGAGGCATATTTATTTGTTTGATATGTAAAGACAGAAAAATAATCTCATTATGGCAACTTATTTTTATTTTTTTTATTTATAGTTTATTGTCAAGTTGGTTTCCATATAACACCCAGTGCTCGTCCCCACAAGTGCCCTCCTTTATGACTATCACCTCCATCCCTCTTCAGTCCTCAGTTTGTTTTCAGTATTCAAGAGTCTGTTATGATTTGCTTCACTCCCTCTCCCTAACTCTTCCCCCCCTCTTTTCTCTTCCCATGGTTCCCTGTTAGATTTCTCCTGTTAGACCTATGAGTGAAAACACATGGTATCTGTCCTTCTCCGCCTGACTCATTTTGCTTAGCATGACACCCTCGAGGTCCATCCACTTTGCTACAAATGGCCAGATTTCATTCTTTCTCATTGCCATGTAATTCCATTGTATATATATATATATACACCACATCTTCTTGATCCATTCTTTGGTGTATATATATATATATATATATATATATACACCACATCTTCTTGATCCATTCTTTGGTTGATGGACATTTCGACTCTTTCCATGATTTGGCTATTGTTAAAGTGCCACTATGAACATTGGGGTACATGTGCCCCTATGCATCAGCACTTCTGTATTCCTTGGGTAAATCCCCAGCAGTGCTATTGCTGGGTCATAGGGGAGTTCTACTGATAGTTTTCTGAGGAGCCACCACACTGTTTTCCAGAGCGGCTGGCTGTACCATTTTATATTCCTACCAATAGTGTAGGAGGGTGTCCGTTTCTCCACATCCTCGCCAGCATCTATAGTCTCTTGATTTGTTCATTTTAGCCACTCTGACTGGCATGAGGTGGTATCTCAGTGTGGTTTTGATTTGCATTTCCCTGATAATGAGTGATGCTAAACATCGTTTCATATGTCTGTTGGCCATCTAGATGTCTTCTTTGGAGAAGTGTCTATTCATGTCTTCTGCCCATTTCTTCACTGGATTATTCATTTTTCAGGTGTGGAGTTTGGTGAGTTCCTTGTAGATTTTGGATATAGCCCTTTATCTGCTATGTCATTTGCAACTATGTTTTCCCATTCTGTCAGTTGCCTATTAACTTTCTTGATTGTTTCCTTTGCAGTGCAGAAGCCTTTTATCTTGATGAGGTCCCAATAGTTCATATTTTCTCTTGATTCCCTTGCCTTTGGGGATGTGTCAAGTAGGAAATTGCTGTGGTTAAGGTCAAGGAGGCTGTTTCCTGCTTTCTCCTGGAGGGTTTTGATGGTTTCCTGTCTCACATTCAGGTCCTTCATCCATTTTGAGTTTATTTTTGTGTATGGTGTAAGAAAGTGGTCTAGTTTCATTCTTCTGCATGTTACTGTCCAGTTCTACCAGTACCACCTGTTAAAGAGGCTGTCTTTTTTTCCATTGGATATTCTTTCCTGCTTTGTCAAAGATTAATTGGCCATACATTTGTGGGTCTAGTTCTGAGTTCTCTATCCTATTCCATTGGTCTATGTGTCTGTTTTTGTCCCCATACCCTACTGTCTTGATGATGACAGCTTAGTAGTAGAGGCTAAAGTCTGGGATTGTGATGCCTCCTGTTTAGGTTTTCTTCTTCAATATTACTTTGGCTACTCGGGTTTTTGCTGTTGTTGTTGTTGTTATGCCATGTGAATTTTAAATTAGTTGCCATACAAAAAACCCCGTATGGCAACTAATTTAAAACGAGTAAACACTCATTCACTCTAGCTTTGGTTACTCTTTATATTTAAAGAATACAAAATTTAAAAATGCAAAGAAAATGGCACATATAAATTCACATGTACTTAGAACTACAAAAACTTACTGACTTATCAAATATTTATCCACACCAAAGATTTTCTTAAAAAGGTTTAAAGAATGTTTCGTTGGAGGAACAAATGGTTAATAGCAACATGGAACATACTACCCCTTAGTGTCATATTCTGTAGTGGTCTATAGATTTGCCTAAGAAAAGAAAGAATAAGAGTGCAAGAGAAACAAAGATAATCCACCAAGTGACTTCAGGGTAAAAGTTAAGAATATAAGACTTCACAATAATTGCCCGAAATCTGAGTCATTCCTTTGGGCACAAGTATAATTTTGAATAATACAGGAGAAAATAGTGTTTTAAATACATTTTAAAGCTTACAAGTCAAAGTATAAATCATGAAGTTTTCCAGAGCTGCCATTGAAGAACCATTTTAAAGAATATTCATTGAGCACATTTGAGCTATAAAGATGAAGAAACAGTGTATTTACAGTCTAGTGGTGGAAGGCAGATAAATATACAAAAATAATAACACAAGTCAGAATGACAGTTGCCATGACAGAGTTCAGAACATATTGCTGTGGAACACAAAGTAGGAAGAGATTATACTCTTTGTAAGTAATCCAGAGAGTTTTCCAGAAATGATGGTATTTGTGCTGGACTTTGAAGACCGGGTTAAAATTAAAGAAATTAGAAAGGCAGGAAACTTCATGAGCAAAGATAAGCACTAAGACACAGACACCACAGTTGAGGTATCCTGTGCTTAGAAAAGAGCAAGACAAATTTCTGTTTGGATAAAATTCAGGCTCTATGCAGGGGGTGGTTGGCAAGTAGGCTGAAATGGGATACTGGAGTTCTGTTCTGAAGATCCCATGCTGAGCTTTTTGCATTTAATTCAGTAGATATTAACAGCCTTAAAATTGGAAACTAGCATGCTCCAAACTCCAAAAGACAGTAGAAACTAAAAATTCATTATCTTGATGCAGGAATACACCTTAAATTGAAAATCAGAATAAAACCAGAGAAGTGCATCACTAAGCGACACATTAATGTTATGTCACAAATGTACTGTTGAAAATTATTTGTATTAGATACATGCTTATGTATACTCAGCCATCAAAGAGAATGAAATCTTGCTATTTGCCACCATGTAGGTGGAACTAGAGAATCTTATGCTAAGCGAACTAAGTCAGAGAAAGACAAACACCATATAATTTCACTTATATGTTGAATTTAAGAAACAAATGAACAAAAGGAAAACAAACAAACAAACAAACAAAAAACAACAGAGAGAGAGACCAAGAAACATACTCTTAACTATAGAGAACAAAGTGATGGTTACCAATGGGAAAGTGATTTGAGGGGGGAGTGTGGCTGAGTGAAATAAGTGATAGGGATTAAAGAATGAATTTGTGATGAGGAAGTGTTGGGTCATTATATTGTACACCTGAAGCTAATATTACACTGTAAGTTATCTAACTGGAATTTAAATAAAAGCTTTAAAGAAATATGCTCTAATCATTTTCCTGGCCATTCTAACCAGGGATGGAAAGGTATAATTATGAACAACATAACAATATTTGTTGCAGTTTCTGAATATTTGTAGTTTCTGAATTTGAGTTATTAGTTCAGTGAATACAGCTTTTCCTTCAGAAAAAAAAAGTATAGGGAACCTGGGTGGCTCAGTCTGTTAAACATCCGACTTCAGCTCAGGTCATGATCTCATGGTTCATGGGCTTGAGACCCACTTTGGGCTCTGTGCTGACAGTTCGGAGCCTGGTGCCTGCTTTGGATTCTGTGTCTTCCTCTCTCTGCCCCTCCCCTACTCACGCTATGTCTCTGTCTCTCAAAAAATACAACAAATATTTTAAAAAAGTAGTTGGTAACATAATCTTTAAATTATTGAATGTCAAAATATATGATAAATAACATATTCACTAACAGCAAATATCCATTTTTGAAAATGCTGGTTTTAATGAATTAAAAGTCTCCCCAATCACAATGTTAAAGATACAGATGGGATTGAGGATATTGTGAGCAGACAAAGCCATTTTAGCCACTTAAGCAAAACTAAATCTAGTTTTTTTTCAAGAATTTAAGTGAAACTTAACTTGAATTATTTCTTTTAAGTGCTTCTGACAATCAAAGAAAAAACTTCAATCATCTTCCTGAAAATGGTAAGAGATGATCACTTTTAGCCAATTGCCCACCTTCTGGAAACCTCCACTGTGACAATCAGTAATTGTGAAGGTTGACAAATCCCTCATGTTCATTGTGTGAGGTGTCCTGTAACTTTGCGCCCCTGAGTCTCACATCAGTCTTCTAATCTGAAAGCTCTCAGTTTGTGAACTGCTCTTTATATGCACAATAAACTAATACTATTTATTGATTTTGTGGGTTTGATTTTGCTATTTCTGGATTTTTGGCAATAGTAAACTTTTAGTTAGAACACAAAGAACCCAGTGCAGTCTAAAAGCAGAATACTGACTCAGTTTGTGTCTTCCAAAGTAAAATTATTTGGAGAAAATACTTGATGCCAGTTAAATAAAATATAATTATGCTTATGTTGTTAAGTAAACAGAAAAAAAATCACATAGGCATTTTATTGACATTTTCAAATGTGAGCAAAAGAGTAAAAGATAAACTAATATAGTTAAACTTTATATGTAGGTGTGTGTGTGTATGCATATAAATATGGAAAGAGACATGTATATAGAGGGAGAATTTTGTATTTTTATGTAAGGACTAAATATGCTTTTGAGTCTTTAAAAATGCATCAATACACAAATTTGCATACCATAATGTAATATGGAATGAATACCTCTATAAACCATTGAATAATATGAGAACTGCTAGGGTATAACTAATATTTTCTATCAGGACATAATCACATGATTTCACAGTAAATTACCCGTGAATGTTATATATTCTAGCCTTGAATTAAAATATCTCACAATTTCCAAGTTCTTAAGAACCTGATGTTTTCTTTCTCAGAAAAGACTTTGTTGACTGACTCTCTACAGTAGGTCCTACAGCGATGCTCTACTGCAGAACTCTGCCTTTGATCATGATAGTTAGTGTTCCATTTAAGTGTTGGCCTCTTCTTTCAGTCAAGAAGTCAAGGGCTTTACCTTACCATGCTCTATTAGATCTCTGGTAGGGAGAATTCACTAACTTTTAATAAATGCTTACTGAATTAAAATGTATTTTCCCAGAAGGCCAATTTAATAAAGAAAACATTTTAATCACTTGGGTGCCTATATATTGCCAACATCTAAAACTTTAAAATGATTCATTATTAAAACAACTATTCCTTGTGTTTAAATAATAAGGAATTTAATATAAAATCAGGAGAAGTTCAAGGAAAAAAAGACTTACATTTAACTTGATATTTGTTTGTAAACAAAATTGAAAGTATAAAATAAACTTCATTTTCATATGTTCTGCAATTTGTACTGAATTCATACTTTGTAAAAGGCACTATGTTAGCTCTTATGGGAAATGCAAAAATAAATGAGATATGGTTCCTCCTTGGAGGAATGAATAATATAGGACAGATATAAAATAGTGGTACTATAATTCAAGGCAGATAATGACAATCGGCATTTGAGATTTGCTGCAGCAGTTTCTCTAACTTCTCTTTGCTTCAACCCCCAGTAATAAATTCATTTTACATTGTGTGTATGTGTGTGTGTGTGTGTGTGTGTGTGTGAAACAAATGTGTCACAGAACAGTATTTTATTTTTGTTCTATGCAATACCCTCTAATATTTTCTACTGCATCATATTTCTTGTTTAATACTGGGTGTTCATTCATTAAACTTTTTATAACACAAAATAATCAGTACATAGTTCAGAAACACTGAACTACTTGGAGAATCAGCTTCTTCGATGGAATGGTATTTATGCTAAATAATGAATTAAAAATACATAGTATTTATACATGTAACTTTCAGAAGAGTAATCATTCTAGACAGAAATAACCTCACCAAAAAAAAAAGTATAAAGAAAACATGGAAAGCATTAAGTAAAAGCAAGTAGTTTAGTTTGGCTCTTGTGGTAGGTAGAATTCCAAGATACCTCCTTATCTACATATTGCTCTGTGCAATATGTTCTTCTGGAGTGTGGCACACCTGTGAACATGAGAGTATATAATCCCCACAATTATATTACTTTCTTTGCTTCCCCCCCCCCAAAAAAATTGTAGATGTAATTAAACCCTCTAAGTCAACTGAGTTAATAAAAAATAGATTATCCTGGGTAGGTCTGACCTAATCAGATGGTCTCTTCAAAGGGAGATTCAAACTCAGAGGTGTACTTTCCCGATGGCCGTGAAGATCACCTTTTATAAACTCTACAGCCTTGAGACAGTTAATTCTTCAAACACCACATGAACTTAGAAGAGGACCTTGAGCCAGCCCAGCCAGCATCTCAAGATTGTCATACTCTTAACAGAGAATCCAGCAGACCTTTCAGATTTCTAAGCTACTGAAGGGTAAGATAATAAATGAGTGTCATCTTAAAAGTCTGTAGTAGTTTCTTAACCAATAATAGATAAATTCTGGAGTGTGGGTACACAAAGAAAAGTAGTGAAACAGATTCTCGGAAAAGCAACTGAAATTCCTATCATAAGGTGCTATGAGAATTGACTAAAAGTCTTCTTCAGGAAATATAAAGCTTTAAAATATTTGGGAAAAGGAAATTGCTTGGAATGGAAAGTAAACACTGGAAGAGATATCCCCACAAGTATGATATTTTCCATGTTATTATTTAAGATGGATTTTGTTTCAATAGCCAAGTGGTTCACTTATGAAATAGATATGTGTATAGGTACTGGTTTAGAGATAGGAGCAGGCAAGGGTATAGGTTTGGGTGTTGCTGGTAAAAATATGCTAACAAACATATATGTCACCAAATTGCGGATAGCCATGGGAACCCAGGCTGAATGTGCTGGGGCTGATTGTAATTAAATAGAACAAGAGATGTTCTATTCCTTTCCACGGAGTACTGAATAACATCTGTCACCATAGAAATAGAAGCAAATTATACTTCTGCTAGACTAAAAATGCCACCCCCTTCAACAGCAGCACCATAGCATCAGAGAACAGAGGATTTATTCCACATTCTGTTATATTATCTGCAAGTAGAAGTATTGTTTCCCCAGTATAGAAACAAAGCCTTCTACACACTAAAGGAGAATCTTTATATCGATTTTAATTTTAAAAGATATCTAACTTAACCTTTTATACTGAGACAATTAAGGAGATCATAAAGGTCACAGTATATTTATACACATATGTTAACACCACAAATTCTAATGATTTCTAAATTATTACTAATCTTTTACTAGTCTAGATTTTGATTATTCAAAAGTTAGAATATTGACAAGATACATATAACTTCTGTCATTTTGAAAGTTAAAAAAATGGGTCATTGAAGTTGCTCTCACTAATATCTTGCTTCTTTTCTTATAAATAAAAGAGCATGGTATTATAATTATTCATCTTTTAATATCACATAATATATCTTTCATCATTAGAATATATTTTAATTATTACCAAATTACTGAATTGGACAGTCATGAGGTATAGAACTCCTCTCACACTTAGAGAAAGCCAAGTGAAGATGCAAATAGCCACACAATAACTTCCATCCATGAACAGTCTGGTCTTTTTAGGACAGAATGCCATTTACATCTAATCATTTTCTCCATGTCCTATGATGTGAAACGCTTGGGAAGTCCTGCCTCAAGGATTATTTTGCCTTGAGAAATACAATTATGGTTTCCACACCCCTCAGTGAGCAGCTTAGAGCAGGTGACATTTTCAGAGCTCTGTCAATCAGGGAAGTAGTATACCAACTATATGACTCACACATTTGACTGTACGTACTGAGCCAAAATGTTTCCTAAAATGCACAGAGAATGATTTTCAGAACAAGTGCCTCTTGGGGTATACTAGCATTTCACATGTCATTCTTTCAAGATTTGCAGATTTGTTGATGATGATCACTGCTAGTATTAAATGCTACTATCTTAAAATAGATTCCTTACCTCTGAACTGAATAAAAGGGAAAGAATTCATAAGTTTTTACTTCACCACATGAAATGGTATAGAGCCATAATTAAATGCAGTATCTATTAAATATTTGGTTAAATACAATCAAATTGTGTCCTTCACCAGCACAGTGAAATACTGCGTGACATTAAGTAGTTAACATGCAAATATACATATTCTCCTCCCCACACCTACCTTTGTAGATTTTCTTATGATTAAGAATAGCATCATATAAGAAATAAGGAAATGTGTCTTGGATTTTTTTCATCTTCTCTGAAGTCTGAAAGAGATTGTATTTTTACACCAACCTCTCCTCAATATGGCAATACTACCTTATATAGCCAGAGAAGGAAGTGAAAGTATTAACCAAATGATAATTCCTATTTTATGGGGTAAACACTTTAATGTCTTCAAGATCGATTTTATTAGTAACTTTAGTGTCTCTTTCAAGTAACCTTGTAAATTTGTTAATTTATAACAACCATATCAACTCTCCCTTACTCTTGGAAGTGTCATAGGACCACTTCTCCCGTTAACTACAAGACATCTTCTGAAATGAGCCAAGAAGTGTTTGCAAAGCACATTGGTTGGTGATCTTGCACCTCTTTCCTTTATGTAACACAATGCTTAGGGAATGGCTTAGTACATTTTACAATCTGAACATGTGTTCTTAACAGCCACACCATTGCCTACAATTATGCTGAGAGCATGGTCAATTTTAAATGAATGAAAGAAATAATGTGATATAAGACCAAAATTGTAGGAGGCTTCAATAAAAATGTAAGGAAGAAAGTTGAAAGTAATTCATGTAATTTTTACAAGGTGAATATAATTATAAAGTTGGTGGTACTCTTGTCTGATATGTTGAAAATGTCAACTACATAATGTCTCTACTTTTCCTACCAACATATTTTATGTACTTTACAAAAAACAACTTTAGCCCCCAAAGTATCAAAACCTTACTTAAGACCCTCTACGTGGCACCTGGTGGCTCAGTTACATGAGGGGCCGGCTCTTGATTTCGGTTCAGGTCATGATCTCACAGTTTGTGAGATGGAGCCTTACATTGGACTTTGTGGTGACAGAGTAGAGGCTGCTTGGGATTCCCTTTCTCCCTCTCTCTCTGTCCCATCAACTGCTTGTGTGTGCATACATCCTCTCAAAAAAATAAATAAATAAACTTTAAAAAAGAGACCCTCTAATCCATGCCAAAGTAATGGCACTTTGAGTGGGAAATTGTATAGAAGGCTCTTCTGATTCTAGACAGAAATTCTGTAGCTATCTTTGGTTGTCCCTGACTACATTTTATTTATTCAATCTGTTGTTAATCTTGTTGAATGTTTCATTAATTTCTTTTTGAATTCTATATTTTCATATTATTTCAACTGTTAACCCTAAGTCAAGCTATTGTCTTCTAAATGTCTAGATGCCTACCAAAGATCCTTAGCAATATTGGCTACTGGGGCTCCTTGTTAAGTTTCATGACTAATCTCCTAAAATTTGCTTGTGTCAACAAGTAAGGATCAAAGTACCCAAAAACATCCCCCATGATGGGAAATACTATGTTTTAATGAAATTTTTAAATGTTTATTTATTTTGAGAGAGAGAGACAGACTGCGAGTAGGGAAGGGGCAGAGAGAGATGGAGACACAGAATCTGAAGCAGGTTCCAGGCTCTGAGCTGTCAGCACAGAGCAGGACATGGGGCTCGAACTCATGAACTGTGAGATCATGACCTGAGCTGAAGTCAGACACTTAACTGACTGAGCCACCCAGGCACCCTTCCCATGATGGGAAATCTTAAAACCACTTTCTAGCTTTATAAAATCTCTATGTGACACAAACCTTACTTATTATTTCTTACTTATTATTTATACTAGTAGTCCTCCAAATGAATTCAAAAATGTTCAGAGATTTGTTATGGCCATGTCTTTCCTTTACTCCCCAGGGCCATTAAGCCTCTGTAAAGTAAAGAGGGCTATTTGACTATCGACCACCCTTTGGTTCAAGTGCAAATAGTTTATCCTAATATTTTAATATGGTCTTTTTTTGGTGACCATAAATCTTCATTAATTATAAAATAATTTATTCTGGGACTAAAATCATTTATTCAGGTATAGAAAAATGAGTGAGACATGATCCCCATGAACATATAAAGAAATTATCACACTCTTAGAAAAAGACTAATTGTTCCATGACCACAATAACAAGTAGTTACCAGAACTGCTTAATCAATAAATGACATTTTTATTCTTTTTGTCCTTTAGATTTGCTGTCAGTTGAGCAATAGTTTGGGCTCTGTTACTACTAAGCACTTGTTTCTGAATTTATTCTATTATCCTAGGACATGTATCCAAGTTAAGTCTTTGCATAAAGTCATTGTGTTAGTTCCTTGCCGCTGCTGTAACAAATTACCACAAATATAGTCATAGAAAACAATGGAAATGTGTTATCTCGCAGTTCTGGAGTCCAGAAGTACAAAATTAAGATGTCAACAAGAACAAACTGGCAACTGGTCTAACCTTGACTTGGGTCCCCAAAGTCTTCACAAGCATGTATGTGTCAATTTGTGAAAAAGGGATCATTTTCTTTAGTCCATATTTTGGGATCAATGATTGATGGGCTATTGATGATGGGACCCTTCTTAGCTTTTGCCTTGTTGAATAAGCTGAGATCACTCATAAGCATATACCTTTACCAAGTCTAATGGTCTCTTTCTTATTTATCAAGGATTTATCAATATCCAAATGTCACATTCTCTTTTTGGAAGAAATTCTGTTTCATGTTATAACCTCATACTATATTCAAAACCTTTTACTTATTTTGGTAAAAGATAAGACTTTTGTCTTAAAATAACAGAGGTCATTATGGGATATTTTGAACATGTGAAAGATCAACTAACCAATACATTAAAGAGGGAGTTCTAGGAAAATTAGGAGATAAATAGCAAAATAGTCAGTTTTTTTTAAACCAAATCATAAGAGATATCTACGTCCAAAATAGTCTCTCTCAAAGGTTGTATTTTTAATCTTCTGAAACCTCTTTGCATTGCTTGCTATCTCAGCACAACCCATCTACATTCCTACTTTTGTTTATACTTCTTCATCTGACCTCCAAATGGACTTACTCTTTCTTTAGTATCTCTCCAAGAAAATAGCAATCATTTTAAATTGTTAGGCCAAAAGACAAATCCTTAGAAGGTGAACTTAAACCCTGTTCTAGACCTGAGTGAAGTGCTTCAGTTAGGAGTTCTTCAAACTTCAGAAAAATGGATAGAAAATTAAGAAAAAAATTAGATTTTATTACCTACATAGTGTCCTGGACTATGAGTTCTTAACCAATTAAATCACTTAATTAATAGCCCTACAAATAAAAGAAAAAAAGAGGGTGGAAGGAAGACAAACAAAAAGAGAAAAATTAAAAGAAATGTTTAAAATTATTATGGCAGGATAACAGATTATAAACAACAGCTGGTGATAATTTTTAAAACTGAACTGAGAAGGAAGCAAAAGGAAACATACTATCTACATCCATTTCAAATGCTTTTCACTGAAGGGCATGTTCCACAAAGACTGAAAATTGTGAAGATTAAGATGAGAAATTGACTATAGGAAACTTTCAAACAGCATTCTGGTATATTCTAGCATAGATTCAAGAGCTGAAGTAAAGGCAGCTTTGGGCTCCGTTTTCAGAAATAGGGAAAGAATAATCTAAACATAAAATTGCCAATTTAAAAAAAACACTGACATGTAGCTGCACATTTTAAAAGAAGTCTTAGAAAGTAAACACGCTAGAAATCAAAACAAACTTATGGCACGCTAGATAAAACAACTGGTTTCTGAAATAAAAACAAGAACAAAAAGTGTTCTGTTTTTTAAGTGTTGAGAGCCTGTGGATAAGGGTCTCTCTAGATACTGCAAACAAAGGTCCATTGGAAGAAGCAAAGTCCCATGTTGTATAAGAGACAAAAAGGTGACTGTACAGAAGTTGCCCAATTATGCTCTGACGGCAACATGAGCACTGAAAATTTCCCTATTTTTCTCTAAAATTTCAAGAGAAGTTTATTTATATTTATAAATATGGGTAGACAAAAATTCAGCTTTCTAAGTGCCAGAGTACCACTCCCAGAGAACATGAGATCTCTTAAGTAAATTTACAAGTATTTTAATAGGGAGGTAAATTAACCAATATTAAGAATAAGAGAGGCAAAAAGGGGGATATTC
Source organism: Suricata suricatta (assembly GCF_006229205.1). NCBI lineage: Eukaryota > Metazoa > Chordata > Mammalia > Carnivora > Herpestidae > Suricata > Suricata suricatta. The sequence goes on from NC_043704.1 coordinate 116,642,196, forward strand.
TTTTAAAATTTTACTTATTTTTGATACAGAGAATGGGGGGGGGGTGGCCGAGAGAAAGGGAAACACAGAATTCAAAGACAGGCTCCAGGCTCTGAACTGTCAGCACAGAGCCCAACGTGGGGCTCGAACCCATGAACGTGAGATCATAACCTGAGCTGAAGTCGGAGGCTTAACGGACTGAACCACCCAGTGCTGGGAGCCGTACTGCCCTTGCTGGATGACGCGGTCACAGTAAGGAAATGGTAGCACAGCTCCTGCCACAGGGGCGGAAGCTGGCATCTTCTTCTGTAAACGATTGCTCATGTAAAATTAAGCCTGTTGCCATTGATTAGGCCTCACAACGTTCCAAATCAGACCGATATCCCCCAGAAACCTCATGGGAGTAAGCATATTCCCACCTCTATGAAGAGGAAGTTAAACAAGGCACTGCAGATGTTTGTCGAAAGGCTCTTCTATAGAGCTTCACAAACTTAAGACATGGAAATAAAGGGGGTTAAAGAACACAAAGATCATGTTTACCCTGGCCAGGAGATAGAAAGCCTAACTTAGGAAATAGAAACAAACAAGAGCCAGGCACAAGTTACTGCGCATACATAGGCTAATTTGGTGCCCATTGTGAGGATGGGTAAGAGTAGTCACAACTTAAACTCATATGCCAAGGCCGGCTGGTCTAGGGCGCCTATGGCGCTTACACCTTCAACATCAAAGAACTAGGTTGACAGAAGGTTTACTTACTAACCATCACGAATGTATTCTTCCTCTTGTGAGCCAAATAGAATGCCTCCTAGCCCTGTCTATGACTGAATTTTAGCATCATTGTTATAAAATGTGTTTGCTATCTTGCTTCTCACTAAAAACATCCTGCTATCTTCTTGGTTGTAAGATTTACTACAGGTTCAAACAAATGTGCATGTTATCTGCTTTTCACTGAGAATATCCTGTTATCCTATGATGTGTAAGTTACCTCATTGTAATTAGAGTAGTTCTGAAGAAATGCCTCTGTAAAACCTGTTTCTGCACCCTTTCCAAAGCATCTTTATCACTGAGAATTATTTGTAAAAGTTCCACCTTTTGATGTCATACATCTATAAATAAAGGCCCAAGACCTGGCTAGAGAGGAGATACTGGAGATAATAAGGAGATAGAAGGAGGTAATAAGGAGATACAGGAGATAGAATAAGAATGCCAGGCTGGACCAATTAAGAAAGTGCGCTGTGTGAGTGTCTCTTCATTGCTTTCGTCCGTCGCTACCCCTTCAGGGAGCCCTGGACCCGCCGGAGCGAGCCTCCGGCAACCCAAGTGCCCCAAAAAGGGGGATATTCTTAAAAATAAAATTGTCTGTGCCAAAATGTGAAAGAACATAGTAAGTGATAAACTTGAAGGTGGATAGTAAGTTGTAGACAACTTGACAGGGAAATGCACTGCTTACTTTGGTTTGCTAGAGTCGCTCTAGTAGATAAGAATATCCAACATCCTAAGTCCTTCCCTAAATTCAACCTATAACTTATCTGGTAACCATTAACAAAAGATACTTCTTCATCTTGTGATATAACCCCTATAATACAATAGGTAGAACCTACTTTTCAATGAACAGTTGAGAGACAAAAACAGAATGAAATTAAACTGATCATATTTGAGCATAAAATCATTCCTTTAAGGAAAACAAAAACCCAATTATAACAAAAATCAAAACAAAAAACGTTATGTTGAAAGGGAATTTAAAACAATGATTAAAATCTTGATAATGATGATGATGATGATGACAATTATATTTTTAGATAGTTCTTAACAGTCTCTCCTGCAGCTTTGGCCACAGAAACATGAAAAAGTAGGGAGTGAGATTAAAAGTTCCTATATCCCTGAAAAAAAAAAAAACCCGATTGTTCTTTAGCCATGATAATAGTTAACCACTAGAACTAGTTGGACATGTGTTTAATAAATAAGTTACAGTGCTATACCTATGAAACTACCAAAATCCAGTGTAAGTCTATATGTAACCATCGATAATTTTTTCTCAGTGAACAAGCCTCTGGAAGTCAACAGCACGTAATTTTAATTATTTTTTTAATTGGCCAATGAGGAATGGATTCATTTTAATGAATGGGTTCCTCCTGCCAACCTGTCTCCCCCTTGTAAGGGTGCTTCTACAGCTGACATTACTCACTCGTGACTCTGAAAATCTGCTGATCTCTGAACTTAAATGGCTTCAAAAGCCTTTGGGTTTCTTTTCTAAGCCTTTTGGAGTTAGCTTTCCTTTTCTTTATCTTTCTGCCAAAGGATGACAGGCATATTTACCATCAAAGGCATTTGTGAACCTAAGTGGTAACTCTAAAGGAGAAAAAAATTGGAAAAGATAAGAAAAAAAAAGTTAAGAGGTTGTTATAATAGACTATGAAAGTTTATTGAACTCTGAAGTCAAGCAGTAGGAATGTAGATAGGATGGGGTGCACATTACAGAGAAGACAATAAATTGAGATCGTGGATGATTTGGAAAGTTTCTTTGATTTGGATTTTATCAACACAGAGCTAGGTAGATAAAAAGCACATAAATTAATACTGTTTTATATCCTCTGTCAAGATTAGTTGCTGAGCCGAGATAATTTGGGGTATTAATGATCACTTACTTTGTAAAAATATTCACTACCCATTCTTTTTAACTGCTTTTGAAAAATATTTCTTGCAAGAGTGGTACTTAAACCAAACTGTGAACTTAGTTTAAATGAGGGTCAAACCTTGGTATCAAATGAGAATTCATAAGGGTGAAAAAATTTAAGTATTTTAAAAATAATAACTCCACTTGCTCTATAGTCTCAGAGTAAAAATATGAAATAGTTCCCCTTTAATGGTGTGCTATGTATGTTCTCTGAGGCTAAAGGGAAGACTAGAGATTAATTTCTAAAGACTGCAGGATTTGCATTGCTGTTTGTTTCTTCCACCTTCTATTTTTACTATGTTGTAAGATTATGCTCTGATTAACTGGATACATTAGCAGTAACACAACATTGGGTTATTAGTGAAAACTTGCATTCACATTCCTTGATGAAGGCACAAGTAGATTAAATAACTCACCCTGAATAGCCAACACGTCATAAGCCTTGTCAAATTTAGAATTAATTATATCTTTTAAAATTGTAATCCTGATCTAGATGACAAAAATCTCAGCTCCCAGTGAAGGACCTAAAATAATTTAAAATGCCTGATGTTCTACACATGAAACCAAAATATTACACTGTAACATTTAATTATTATGATAGATTTATAGAAAATAGTGATATTAAGTAATTGAGAATGATATCACCTGGAAAAACTTATTAAAAAAGAAGCATTGGGTGTATAATACCTGTTTGGAGGTTTCCTTCAATAAAAAGTTATCTGTATCTTCAGTGATGGCCTAGCCATTACATAATCATAAAACAAACTGTCTGGAAAAAGCTTTGTGTTAAGTGCAATATGATACAAACATGAATCAGTTGTGAGTCTCAATTTAAGGAACTCATAGTGACATGCAAAATTTACCCAGGTACAAAAGGATAAGTGCTGTAATAGAGCTATAAAAAATGGTGTCAGCTGAGGAAAAGGATTTATTTATTTCTTCTGGTTTATGCATTCTTACTTTGGTTTGCAACTGCAATGTCTGAATCAATGTATCTCAATGCTGATTGCCCAGTATAATCGCTTGGGGAAAATTTAAAAAAAAATGTATAGGCACCACAACTAGAATTATTAGGATAAGTACCTCAATAAGTGATGTTGGGAAAACTGGGCAACCACATGTAAAAGAATGAAACTGGACCACGGTTTTACATCATATACAGAAATTAGCTCAAAATGGATTAAAACTTTGAATGAAAGAACTAAAGCCATTTCCTGAAATAAAAGGTAGGCAACAAGCTTTTTGACACTGATCTTGCTGATGAATTTTTGAATTTGTACCAAAAGCAAAGAGAAATAAGTATGATTACATCAGATTGAAAATATTCTGCTCAAGGAAACCATCAATAAAAGAAAAAGGCAACCTACCAAATGAGAGAAAATATTTGCTTATTATATATTTGATGAGGTTAATATCCAAAATATATTAAGAGCTCATACACCCAACAGCAAACAAAAAAAAAAGAAAAAAATAACAAAAACAAAACAAAAATAAATAACCTGGTTAAAAAAAATGGGCAGAGGAAAGGAAAAGATATTTTTCCAAAGACCTACAGATGGCCAATAGTTCATGAAAAGGATTCCAACAACACTAATCATCAGGGAACTGCAAATAAAAACTACAGTAACATATTACCTCACACCTGTTATAATGGTTATTAGGGGGAAAAAGAAGAGGTAAGATAACTAGAATGTGGAGAAAAGGGAACCCTTGTGCACTCTTGGTGGGAATGGGAACTAGTGCAGTTATGGACAAGAGTACAGTTTCCTCAGAGTGTTACAAGTGAAACTACCATGCAATCCAGCTACTCCACTTCTGCGTATTACTTGAGGAAAAGAAAACAGAAACTTGAAAAGATATCTGCATGCTCATTGTAGCATGTTTTAAACTTTTTTTAATGTTTTTTTAATCTATTTTTTAGAGACCGTGATAGCATGAGCAGGGGAGGGTCAAAGAGAGAGGGAGACACAGAATCTGAAGCCGGCTCCAGGCTGTGAGCTTGCTGTCAGCACAGAGTCCAATGAGGGGCTCAAGCCCACGAACCATGAGATCATGACCTGAGCTAAAGATGACACTTAACTGACTGAGCCACCCAGGTGCCCCTCATTATTTTTAATAGTCATGACATGGAAACAGCCTAAGTGTTCATCCATGGATGAATAAAGAATATGCAATGCACACACAATCACACACACACACACACACACACACACACACACACAATGGAATATTATTCAGCCATAAAGAACAAGAAAATCTTATCATTTGTGACAATAATGAATGACTACAGACTATTATGCTAACAAATCAGAGAGAAGAAAATATCATATGATTTCACTTATGTGTGAAATCCAAAATATAAAACAAAAGAAAAAAAAAAAACTCACAGAAACAGAAAACAGGCTGGAGATTGCTAGAGGCAGTGTGAGGGGTTGGGCAACAGGTGAAATGGATGAAGGTGGTCAAAAGGTACAAACATCCAATTATAAGATAAATGTATATTGTGGTGACTACAGTTAATAATATTGTGTATATATATTTGAAAGTTGGTAAGACAGTAGCTCTCATTACAAGAAAAAAGTTAACTATGTGTAATGATGAACATCAACTGGATTTATTTTGGTGATCATATATCAGTATATACAATATTGAATCATTACGTAGTATACCCAAACCTAATCAAATGTTATATGTCAATATATCTCAACTTTTTAAATGCACACGTATACACATACACAAAAAGAAAATTCATCTACTAATGGAGTGACCCCAAATTCTAAGTCAAGTTGCTAATCAACAAGATTTTAACAATTTAGCTATGATCATGACAATTCCCATGCCAACCCCATGGCATGCTAACTAGTTCTAGGGGCCAATCCCGAATGGACTGGCAGGGAGGGCAATAACAAGAGTCTCACCAGGTTGTGCAGCATCCTCATGAGGGCCTCCAACCAGTACTCCCCCAGCTGGCTCTTGTGCATTAGTGCAAAGATGCTCCTTGCCCACTGCACAGTGCTTACCTTATGGAGATGGTGCTTCTGCTCTTCAGGAGTATGAGGTTGTCCATCCCCTCTAGCACTGGACACGGCAGACTCCTGCAGCAAAGAGCAAAGAGCCCTGAGTTCAGCTGTGTGCACACACAAATGTACCCATCTATTCACCTATGATCATGTATGTAAAAGGAGAGCAGGGAACAGGGAGGGTCATAAACAGAAATGTCTGAAAAACTGAGCTGTATCAGGCTTCTTCCTCCCAGAGGAAAAGTTACCCCAAACTCATTGGGCATGCACCCATTTTTCAGAGAAAGATATTAGTAGTATTTTTCTTAATGTCAGTTCTTAGAGACTACAGAGAAGGAGATTAAGATTGTTAAACTTTATGAAGAGAACAATACAAAGGACTGAAAGTGTACCTAGGATTAAGTAAAGAAAAAAAGGTTTATGCCTCACCACTAGAATTATGACTCAGTGGTAAGAAATGAAGCTAGGTATTTTGAAAAAATTTTCAAGTGATTCTACTATGAAGCCAAGATTAAAACCACTGGAACACATATTTATCAAGCACCACACTAAGTGAATATATATCAAAGAATAGCCTAAGAATCCCATCTTACAGATTCATTTCAATGCCATAATAAAGATAAGGAATAGTGAAAACAAATATTGCAAAATACATGCAAATTATGTATCAACATGTCTTAAGATAACATTATGTCTCTCTCAAAGCCCCTTCTCATCTCAAATTAAAAAGGCAAATTCCTTTCAATGGCACAGTATTAGTTAAGGTAATGTAATGCTAGAGGTTATAGCAAACACAGCCAGAAATGCATAATGGCCCAAATGTGATATGTTTATTTTTTCTTCTCATATGTTTATGATATGACATATGTTTATAAGTGGAAGGTGGTCTCTTCCCTATGGTAGCTCAAGGACACAAATCCAATCTTGTGCCTCCACCTTCTTGAGCATGCAGCTGCCATGGTCACTGTGCTCCTTGTCTCAAAGAAGCAGATGGGGACAGAGAATGATGCTCAAACCAGAAGATATATTTTATTTTAATATTTCATTTCTTTTCAATTCCAGTATAGTCAACGTACAGTTATATTAGTTTCAGATGTGCAATATAGTGATTCAACACTTTCATACAACATCCAGTGTTGATCACAACAAGTGCACTTCTTAGACCCTATCACTTATTTCACCCATCCCCCACCTACCTGCCCTCTGGCAACCATCAGTTTATTCTCAAGAGTTAAGAGTCTTGTTTCTTGACTCATTTCTCTCTTTTCTTCCCTTGCTCATTTGTTTTGTTTCTTAAATACCACATATGAGTGAAATCTTATGGTATTTGTCTTCCTTTGACTTATTTCACTTGGCATTATACTTTGTAGCTCCCTCTATGTTGTTGAAATGGCAAGATTTCATTCTTTTTTTGACTGAATAATATTCCATTTGTGTGCGTGTGTGCGTGTGTGTGTGTGTATATATACACCACATATTTTTTATCCATTCATTTATGGATGGACATTTGGAGTACTGCTTCCATAATCTAGCTTTTATATATGTTATAATAATATACACTATATTATAATATGCTATCATCATAGGGGTGCATGTATCCATTTGAATTAGTGGTGGGCATTTTTGGGTAATCTCTAGTAGTGCAATTACAGGATTGTAGGGTAGCTCTATTTTTTACGTTTTTAGGAAACTCCATACTGTTTTCTACAATGGCTACACCACTTTACATTCCCACCAACAGTGCAAGAAAGTTCCTTTTCCTCCACATCCTCACCAACATTTGTTTCTGGTGTTTTTGCTGTTGTTGTTTGCTTGTTTGTTTTTATTTTGACATGTCATTCTGGCAGATATAGGTGGTATCTGATTGCAGTTTTGATTTGCATTTCTCTGATGAAAAGTGATGATGAGCACCTTTTCATATGTCTGTTGGTCATCAGAATATCTTCTTTGGACAAATGTCTGTTCATGTCTTCTGCCAATTTTAATTGAATTATTTTTTGAAGCATTAATTTATATAAATTCTTAACATATTTTGGATACTAACCCTTTATCAGACAGGTCATTTGCAAATATCTTCTCCCATTCCTAACATTGCCTTTCAGTTTTGTTGATTGTTTCCTTCACTGTGCAGGAGTTTTTTATAATCTGAGAAATTTTTATAAACTAGGGCTCACCTCACCTCACATTCTACTGAGTTTAAGTCAGTCACATGGCTACATCTGATGGCAAAGAAAACTAGGAATGTAGTCTTTGTGCCCAGTCAGGAGAGAAATGTACTTTGGTGAATAGTTTGTGACAAAGGTCCTAAGGCCTTATATGATCTGGTTCAACCCCAACTCTCTGACCTGCTTTCCTACCATGCTCCCCTTTAGACACTCAACCTCTCTGCATTGGCCTCCTTATCTTCCTCAAATAATCTGAATGTTTGATGTATTGTGTTTACTGCTCCCTAGACCCCGAGTGCCCATCTCCAGGACCACCACATGACACTGACCCTCAGGTTTCTATACATTACTCAGATGTCACTCAGTTAGCAAGACTTTCTCTGATTGTTTAATATAAAATAGACATTACAACCACTAACACTTTCTATTACTCCTCATTATTCATTATTTTCCTCCACATAACTAATATCTATTTGCTTATTTATTCTTTTGTCCATACTTTCTATTGCTTTATCCATAAGCCCTTAAGTATATAGTAACCATTCACTAAATTATTACTAAAATTATGAATAAAAGAATGGATTAATACATATATCTATTACCTGAGCCTGCCAATGTCAACATTGTTTTGGTGATTTTAATATTATAATTACTGAAAACATAGGGCTATATCTCCAAATGGCCTCTGCCTCCACCACGTACCCACTGACCAAACTGGAAGCTTCTCCTTCAGTAGTTCCTCCAACAGTTAGCAAGGTGGAAAAGTAGCTGAATTCTTATTTTGAATAAAATGGCCTAGGGTTGAGAGTAATGGGTCAATGGAGTTGAGGTTAGTATATGTGCTGCCAAAGTGAAAACGATGGAGTTGAGGTTAAACAGATTAAATGTATACCTATGAAACAGTTCTTTATGTTAAATTAGAAATTGGCCCAAATTTCTTTGTGAACCATTTGGGCTGGTTTCAAAAGCCTATTTACTAAAGCAGACAATCCCAGGTATCAATCAGAAGAGTACACACACAGTCCCCAAATGAGTGTCTCTGTGTATAGCAGTAGAGAAGTAGATTTGCATTCTTCTGACGGTTTATCTAATTTAAAATGAACACCAGATTTTAAGAGATGAAAATTTACTATAGTACATACACATCCACATTTTACATATCATGTGCTAAAATAATTAGACCATAATGTATTGAGGGGAACACATGTTTTTCAGCTTTGATTTACTATTCCTCAGAGCAATGAGAGATTAGTGAATGAAATCAGAATACCAGCACATTATGGCTTCTAACATTTAATATAATTTTTGGAAGAATTAGCTTTTAAATTACTGCTTCTAGGAACTATACTACACTGTATTTTTATATTGTCTTTTAACTAAATATGTTCATGTGATTATTATATTATTATTTCTCAAACTCTCAAATTTTTAGCTTGTCTGTTTTTATGGTAATATGTAGTAATAACTGAGTAATCTTTCCCCTTTGTCCACACTGACAGAATCCACAAGGGAGATATGCAGCTACCACCCTTCATGAGCATGACTCAAAAATCAGCTCTCTGAAGAGATCAGATTTTATTCCATGCATTTTATAGTTTTAAATATATTTTTTTCTTTAATCATTTATTTGTTATCTTATTATTCCTCACAAAAAGAATACTTCTTAAGCCTTTTCTTATGTACATGATTTGTTTGGGAAGGCATAAATAAAATCTTGAAGGGATGGTCTTTGTCAACCATTTTTAATTTAGTCATAAAACTTTCAAACACCACTCTGTGCAAAGTAATGGGGAGTCATTGAGCAATTTTAGGAAGAAGGGTGACATGCATATACCTGTATTTTTGAAAGTTCCTTCTTTCAGAATAGTGCCTATAGGGAAGAAAGCTGGGAGACAATAAGACCAGTATGGCCTTAGAATAACCTAGATTTTTTAAAGTGGACAGTTCCTAACAATTCTCATTGTGATGGGAATTGAGAAGTGAATGGAATCAGAAGCCATATGTTTGTAAAGGAGAAATACTGGGTGATTAACTGAGTAAGACTTGTCACGGTATGTGCTTGGCTCCTGGTCAGCTTTCATATGGCTGACTCAAACAGACGCCCACTCTCATTTAAAAACATTTCCATGGTTTTGATCTCAGACACAGTTTGCCCAAAGGCCTAGAAAGAGAAGAGGCATTCTTTTCTTATCTGGTTTAAGAGTTACTTCATTCCCTACCACACAATTGCCCCTTTTCCAGGATTTGACAGTGGGAACATCTACTATCTTCAAGGGAAACTCTACCGACTCATATAAAGAGCTATTGAGTCCTATGGCCCTTGGGTGAAAGATAATCAGATTAATTGACCATACACTTCCAAGAGTCCGGATTATGAAGTCTCAAATGAGAGCAGATGTGGCACAGCAGCAAACAGCTCCAGGTAGCATTGTGCCAAGCTCAGGGTAGTTGTTTTTCATTCTTTCTGTTGGCAAAAGATGAAAAGACACTCTAGCCTGCACACAATCTGGACTGCCACATGATCACTACTCAATCTCCTGGGACCAAGTGCTTACATAAGGACTCACATGTCCAAAGAGGAAATGTTTTCTTCTTTTTAAAGTCATTGTAAATATAGAAGGGAAGAGAAGAAATTTGGTACATTCATGGTATAAAATTGTGCTAAAGAAACACCCAATTCATTTTCCTACATAAGTTTCACCACATGCACCACATCTCAGACCAAAGTAACTGCATTGGAATTTGGTCTGAGTCAGGTCTGGAGTGAAAATTTCCACCAAATGGTTGCACTCTTGCCTTATAAATGCAAACATAAAAGACATATTAATGGACTTAGATAATGCTAAGAGCACTTTGCCTCAAATATAATTTCAAGCCTGACCTCTGGGAGTAGAAATTGCTTGTTTCTTTCAAAATGTCCATTTAAAGTCCTAGGCTACACCAAGCATGCTTTTATATTAATTAACACATTCATTTTGATTTCTAAAATTAAAAGAGCTTGTAGAGTCCATCCCACCCATCGCAGATATTCTCACTTTCAAACCAACCATTGTTCGCGGGGTATGTATGTGGGCATCCTTTTTCCCTTTTAGGGGTTCTCTCAGTGATTGCATTCATTTTTTTATTCTCAATATCCTAACAAAAAGTCCTGTTTAGTCTACTCTTACATTTATACTCCTAATGCCACTGGTCTAAAGCATGACTTTTTAATTTTTTAAGTTTATTTTAAAATTTATTTTGAGAGAGACAGAGAGGGAGCATGAGTGGGGAAGGGGCAGAGAGAGAGGTGAGAGAGAATTCCAGGCAGGCTCTATGCTGATAGCTCTGATCCTGCCACGGGGCTTGATCCCATGAACCATGAGATCATGACCTGAGTGGAAACCAAGAGTTGGACTCTTAAATAAGCCATCTAGGTACCCCAGCTTTTTAATTTTTTTCCTTTTTTAAATGCTTTTAATGTATATTCCTTTTTTTTCTTTTTGAGAGAGAGAGGGAGGGAGGGAGGGAGAGAGAGAAAATAAAGAAAGAGAGGCAGAGAGAGAGGGAGATACAAAATCCAAAATAAGCTCCAGGTTCAGAGCTGTCAGTACAGAGCCCAATGTGGGGCTCAAACTCACAAACCATCAGATCATGACCTGAGCCAAAGTCTGATGCTTAACCAACTGAGCAACCCAGAGGCCTCAGCATTTAAATTTTTAAAAATGAAACCCATATTCTAGCCTCCTAACTAACCTTCTCAGTGTAATTTTATCCAGTAGCCCTCCTTATCCCCTATTCTGTTACTTGAGTTATTTATGTAAAAGCAGTTGAGATTATGTCACTTGCATGTACCCCATACCCATTTTACAAAACATAGTTGAGGGTCTTCAAGGGCCTTGTCAGGTTCCAGTCAGGGTTCTCTGTGATGAGTAAAGCTGTTTGGTTTCAGCTAAAACTAGTAGTGGAGATTGTTGCTGAAGATTACAAACCATCACCATAATGATGCAAATATTTTCAAGACTTCTTTATATCATGTTAAACAAATATACAGATTAGGTAGAGTCAGTTGGCCTTCCGTATACAATCTCTAGACATAGAAAATCTAGAAAATTCTTCCTTATCTCTCTTCTTACTATATATTTTCACCAGGCCAGACTGTCTTCATAAGTCTGTCCTCCATATGCCTTCATGTATTAACTCACAAATGTTCTAGAGCTAAGAATGGCCTCTCCACCTCTATAACTATAGGAATTGAGTTAAATTGAGTTAAAATAGAACTGTTCTTGAAACAGTCCATGATTTCAGAACTAGAATTCATTGTGTCTGATCAGGAATTCTCTACATCTTATCATTTACTTTTTGCCCTCAAGTAATAATTACTATTATTTTTAATGTACTCATGCATTCCTTTTTCTCACTATAGATGGAATGCTCTACCTCTCAGGAAATATATGTGGTCATCTTGGATCATTCTCATTCTTGGACATAGGATCTTCAAAATAGCAGCCCCTCAGTAAGCTTTTGTGCAAACAAATTTGTGGAATAGAAAGATTTCAGTGGTTAAATTCATGACTTTTGAACCCAAAAGAATTTGAGCTTTATTTATAAGACTCCACTTATTAGATGAATAAACCTGACCTGTTATCAAAATTCTCAGTCTCAATTTGTTCAGCTCCAAAATAATGATAATAAAATAGACCTTACATAGTTGATATAAGAAACTGTCATAATCTAGAGCATGTATATAATTTATGGCATGTAGTATATGCTTAGTAAATAGTGGCTTTTATTACTATTATTAACCTTTGTTCACATAAAACCACTTTTCTTTTGGATTTTTCACTGTTGTGTCTCCAAAATTTCTCTTGATAGTGTGCCTCACATTGAGCTCTTACTCATTCATTTTAAATTAAGCTACTGCTGTATCCAAAATAAATTAAGAAATGAAGCATTGTGGGACTGAAGCACTGGAGATGACTGGAGGCTAACATTGCCTGACAGAATGGACAATGTCTGATGGAAAGCCAGCAATAAAATGGAAACAACTTCTAGTTGTTTGATAGCTACAGATCCATATGACAAACCAGGGAGCTATTTTATAAACTTGCATTCATTTTATAATTTAAGATATTTTCAATAGCAACTAACAGAAAATCTAACTCCTACTGGCTTAAATAATCAAGCATACTTAGTCTAGTAGCTGAGTAACCCCCAAGCATGCTCAGACACCAGATCCACGTTTTGGTAGTTTTATTTGTTCGATCCTTCCTGTTTATCAGCTTCCTGCTCATGCTTTCTCAAGGAAGTAAATAACTTGAAGCAGCTTTAATTCTACATCTACAAAACATGCATTTTAAGAGAAGACAGAGCATCCTTCACCACTGTCATCACTATTGAATGTTGTTTCTGGGCTCTACTCTGATTGGGCCAGGAGAGATGATGACCCATCCTCTGAACCAATCAGTGAGGCACTTAGTGAGGCCATCTTAAGCTGAAAGCCAATTAGCTGAGGTGAACGAAGGCCAGTCCAGCAACTAGAGTTAGGTCAATGTAATTAAAATAACTGGCTGTTACACAATGGTAAGAGTAAAATGGAGAATTCTGGGAAGATAATCACTATCTCATAAATGTGCGTGCATGTGTGTGTGTAAGATGTGTGTGTCTAAGACTGTCATTTTATTTTTCACTAACCATCTGAGCATGTTAAGTTGTAATCAGTATCATATGATTTCAATTCCCCCTCTCATATCTTACAAATATTTCCTTTTATATAATATGGATGCAAAAACCAGTTCTCAGAACATTTTTAGTGTAAAATTCTATCTTTAAAACTCACTATTCTAGTTTTATATACATTGATTTTATATTCTTTTATTTACTTGAATTTCATTAATAAAGAATCTAAAGTGTTTATGTACTTTTTAATTAGTAGGTATTACAGACTTTACAAATAGTATTTCATTGGAGAAACAAGTAACTAGCAATCAGTTATAAAACAAGGAGGTACAGAAAAGTCTCCTTTTCTTAACGTTAAAATCCAAGTAAAACAGACCTTGGTCAATGGTTCCTAGCTGTGGGTTAGGAACTGTTGATTAGAAATAGTTATAAACTGTTGATAGTATTAAAGCCAACTCAGAATGCCTGGGGGGAAAAATGTGGTATCTTTTTTTTAATCATGAGACTATACTCAAATAGTGAAAAATCTAAGAATCAGTGGCTTAACAACTTAGTAAACCAGAATCTTTGGAACCCAAAGGGTATCATCTTGTTCATTTAGAAAAGCTGTACATTTATAAAAGTAAATAATGGTTGATCTCAAGGTTCTGTGTTTGTTTACACATGTTTTGATCTCTTTTGAGAGAATATAGTGGATCAATGTTGGTTTTAAAATTAACATTATGGACTCTCAGTACAAAACAGGTTCTTACATTTACATCATGATGATAAATAAATAAGGGGTAAACAACATTATATTGCTGCTTGTCTACACTATTTAACTATGACCCTAGTCAATCTATGAGTATTTTGATACATTGGTATAAATATTTTCAGTTGTTAGGCACCTGGGTGGCTCAGTTGGTTAAGAGTCTGACTTCAGCTCAGGTCATGATCTCACAGTTCATGAGTCTGAGTCCCGCATCAGGCTCTGTGCTGGTAGCTCAGAGCCTGGAGCCTGTTTCAGATTCTGTGTCTCCCTCTCCCTTCCCCTCCTCTGCTCACACACTCTCTCTCTAAAATAAAGAAACATTTTTTAAAACATTAAATATGTTCAACTATTGTCATTATGAAGGATGTGCTGTTTCTGTTCATTTATTTTCCAAATATTAGAAAGATTTACTGACTTTGCATATCTGTATTTCATAAATGAATCTCTATTGGCATCTTTTCCAAAACATGTTGCCACTATGAATTCCAAAGTAATATATACTTTGTAAAGAAGATGGTCCTGGTTATAAGGAATAGTGCCAAAATCTGGAATATAGAAAACTGTGGGGAAATCGTTGTACACTGGTCAGACAAAGAAAGATGGTCCACAGTCCCACAGTGGACCACTGAGTTCTTCAAAGTTAAATAAAATACCATTTAAGTATGTTTTCCTGCTCAAATAATAGCTCATGTTCTTTTAGTGCCAAACTGCCTAAAGAGCTATGTTGTTCTCATATTTTCCAAAATTTGTGTTAATTAAACCAACACACTAAGACCATTGTAAATCAAAGCTCTACTGGGGTAAGATTAAATTCTTAAATATTTCAATAGTTACATAAATTAAAATATATTTAATTTTAAAATTTATCTTAAATATTTAAAATTTAAATCTTTAAATTTTACTGAGATGAGTATTTAAAAATTTATGTGATCATCTGAAATTTAAAGAAAATAAATAAATGAATAAATAAAGTTAAGGGGTATTTAAAATTTCATGTGATCATCTGAAATTTGAGATTGTAAATGAACAAGGAGAAATCTAACCATGAAAAATCCTCATAGCCTCTCAGAAAGGAGTCCCAAAAACCTGATTGTTGACACTGTATCAATTCATTCAGGTTTAATATTAGAAGCTCTTCTTCAGAGAAAAGGAGATAGTAGGAATGATTAAGCACATTGAAATTGAAGAGATTTTAAATTCACTGTGCTTTAGGTAAAAATACATTGCTTATTCATTTTTGGCAGGAAACTTAGGAAGATGAGTGTGTGTGTGTGTGTGTGTGTGTGTGTGTGTGTGTGTGTTTATGTCATACACACAAATACTAAAAGATTGTTCTGGGAATCTTTTCTCTAAGATGGACTTACTAAATAATCATCTAGTATACAACTATGAACAATTTATATGTCTTTTTTTAGTAAATGAAAAGTAAAATAATACAGTAATATGACACTCCATGGGAGTCAAAACTGGTCATTAACTATTGCCCCAGCAATTTCTATTTAATAAGCTCCAATAATATTATGTTTCTGATTTCTCTCAGATGAGCAGAACAAACCAAAGCAGTTCTTTCCATTTGTGCTCATTTCAACAGAGTATACAAAATGCAACCGCAGTTCTGTTAATCAGTGAACACAGTAAAATTTGGGGTTCGATTCCAGAGGAGGGGATAATTTCTTATTTAATTTACTGTCAGTCATTCATTTTATGCAAACTTACTATGAATCTATCTTGAATCAGCATGGCCTAGACATGAAGGTAGTAAACTGGCTTACATTAGATTCCTTGGGTGATAGGTGGGGATAAAGAGAATTATGTTTATAAATGCTGCAGGAGTTATCAGAGGTTCAGATATTTATAAACAGTGGGGGGGAAAGTTTTCCAAGCAGCATTCAAACTGGACAGACTCTTTCTGAAAGCCAGACTTACATAGACTGGAAAAAAAAAACCCAAAAACTTTGTATTCAATATACAAACTGGAAACAGTCTTGGATCACAAGCTACAGATTCGTACAATCTCACCTTACACCACGACCTTCGCTTTGACCACAACAGCCTCTCTCTCCCTTCTCTGCCATCACCATCACGACAGGGGTACAACTAGTGAGGTATAGACGGGAGAGAATCAGAGCAGAAGAGAATCAGAGCCAAAGAGAACAGCCATAGCTGAACACAGAACAAACACTGAGAGAAGGAATTTCTCAGGTCTCAGGAAGCAGACACTTTTTAGAACATGTGTCACAGGAATATGAAGCTTCTTGAATCCCAGCATCTTGTGGATTGGAGTCATTAGGGATGAAAAAAGCTAGAGACAAAAATAATGCTGAAGAATCTCCCCTTAACTAAATTCAGATGTTTGAATAATTGCATGTCAAAGGAACACGTTTCTGCAATTTCTGGAGAAAACAAATGTATACAAGAAAACTGCCATTTGAAACAAATGGACATGGAAGGTGGAAATTTGGAGATCTTTTTAAGCAATGTTGTAAATTGACATGATCAGGAAAGAAATCTTGATGAAGGTAAAGAGTTCCCATTTCTCTGAGGTTCCCATTTCTTGGAGAAAGAGGAAGGAAACTGGTGAAGGAGAGAGAGAAAAGCAATCAATAAGGAAACCAACCAGGAAGGTGTCTCTGACACTAAGAGAGGGCAGGATGGAAGAATCATGTACTTTCTAGGATGGCAAGGGTCACTACTGGCCACTCACCCCCAACAAGTAGACCTTGTGAATACTCAAGAAGCAGACATTTTGAGAGGCTTCGAGGGCTTGATATTTCTCAGTAACTTGAGTAACGAAAAATCATATTTGTTTTCACAAGATAAATGATTTAGTTGCTTCAGTGTCTCCTAAATACATTTCTGAGAATCCACAATAAATCAGTCATCAAAAGCAGCATATGCCCTTCTGAAGTACTCCTAAGTGCTGCTAACTGTGGACAGCATTATAAAGCTATGTGGTCATGAATTATGCTGCATTATATGTTCCAGAACCATCTTTTTGCATTCCATAGCTGTCTAAATATAACATATTGCATCAGTGGGCGAACAATGATGTGAACCAAGATCAAACATGTAATGTGTTCCCTTCATTGTCTTGAACTACTTTTTAGATGTGCTGTAGCAACAAGCTGAGTCCAGGAATCTGACAGACAGGACAGCTGAGCAGGCCAGTCAGCAATTCTGGCACTATCATATTGCAGGTGCAGGAATGAAACTCAAATACTTGAGAACAGTTGCCTTTGGGCCAGCAATGAACTTGACCTCATTTCAGATAGCAGCTTTTCCTTCTCACCCGCAGCACAGCTGAAGTTTAGAATAGAATTCATTTAGCTCAGCTTTCAAAAACAAATTGATTCAAAGCCTACTTTCCTAAGTTTCTTTTGAAGACAAAATGCCATGAGTGTTTTCTTTGTTGTTTAAAAGGTTTATGAAGAATTAATTACCCAGATTTTCTCTTAAACAAGTGAAAATAAACTCTGTGTTTAAGTATAACCTTTATTTCCAGGTACATTAAGTGCTTTGTGAAATTTCAGAAGCGTTTGCTTGGATGTTATTTTCTTTTTATTCTGATAAGTTGTAGTCTTGAACTGTTCAGTTCAAAAATGTGTCCTCAGCAACTGCAATTTTTTTACTGAGATGTATCTGACATCTCCTCAAATTTGAAATACAATTCATAAATATTAATTATGTATTTAAGAGATCTGAAAAAAAGCAGTCACTTAACTCTGAAGAATAACAACTTGCTGAAAATGTATCTTAACCTATTATAGGGGGAAGAAGTACTTGGTGACGTACTTTACTAAACTAAAGATTTTACATCATTTACAGATGAAAATAATCATGTGAGTACAAGCTACTCAGTTCAGATCCCAAAGTGTTTAAATGGAAATGGTGATGGGAAAACTGTGAAATACAACTTGAGGGGATGATTAATGGGCGTGGAGAAGACGTGACATGGTCCCCATGATTCTATGGAGTGAAGAAGTAACTTCGCATTTGAAAGCATTTGGACTACCGTCTGTTTTGTCCCTCTAACCTTTAGTATACAGAGAACACTGGATTTGCCAGAGAAGAGAGACACCAACACTTTACTTTTTATTTTTAATTAATGTGGCATTGCTTCTTTATATGATTGCTACACCCTATGTCCATATATACCCACGGTGACTCCCTCTTTCCTAGCAACCCCCACTCCTGATTCACACTTTTTACCACCGAACATGATTGTCTTACACTGAGCCTGATTATGTTCTAAGTCTAGGTCATTAAACGAGGAAATAATTTTTGGTTCCTAATTTGTACAAAGAATAGTGCAAGGAGTTTTCTGTGATAAGAGGATAACTAAGCATGGTCTCTGCTTCCAAAAAGATAGTCAACCAAAGAGAATATAACCTACGTACAAAAAATATATAAAGACAAACCATTCAAAGGGACAACGAGATGGGGTAAGAGAGAATCCTGATTCTAGGATGTCATCATGAAGAGCTCCCATGTGGGCTCTGAAGGACTGTATGGGACTGTCAGGCAGCTGAAGCGGAAGAGAAGGTAAGACCTTTCCAAAAAAAATCCCACAGAATGATCAAATGCTCAAAAGCAGAAAAGAGAGTAGGAAATTCTTACAGTACATTAAGAGGAGAGGAACTTCTGTACTGGCTGATCTGTTTATGATATCTTTTTCCTCACTCTACTCATTCTTTAAGACTTTGCTCATAAATCATCATCTCCTCAGAGAAGTCTCAGACAATAGACACCACCTGTCCAACTACATATTTCTGTAACATACTATTCTGTCTTACGTTGTGCGGTATACTCTCAGCACATAATTGATTTAGTAACTATATTGTAAATCCTGAAAGTGCAGAGTTTGTGGCTTCATCCTCTCTGTTTCTTGAACCCCTAGTCCAGTCTGGTACTTTGTAAACATCTGTTCAGCTAATGGATGATTGAATGCTCGAATACTTCATATTAAGATCCATATTAATATCCATCATCATTTAACTCCTAGAGCATTTTTTTCAAAAGACAGATTTTATGTGTCATATTCAGAAACACTTTTGTTCAAAATAAGTCCCTACTCTCAAAGATAAGGAATTCATTCTACATCTACATCAAGCACTTGTATAAGCATAGTTCTAGACTAAATAAAACAGCATGTTAAGTTAAAACACTTAACTTTATGCTGAAAATTTTATTTTTAAGACATAATTCTCCATATTAAGGCTGCATTAAAATCTTGTGTGTATGTACATATATATCATGTTTATTTATTTTTGAGAAAGAGAAAGAGCATACGTTGGGGAGGGGCAGAGAGAGAGGAAGACACAGAATCCGAAGCAGGCTCCAGGCTCTGAGCTGTCAGCACAGAGCACCACATGGGGCTCAAACTCACAAACTGTGAGAACTACCTGAGCCAATGCTGGATGGACACTTAACCAACTGAGCTACCCAGGCACCTCATGGCTGCATTAAATGCATCTATTCCCCCTTTGGGATTCTGAATGTTGCAACCCCTGTCCACTATCGCTTATAGGACTACGATAACAGTAACTGACATCAGGAAAAATGCAACAAAACTGAGGCACAATGTCTTGAGAAAAACAATATTTGGAATTAAAGGTGAAGGTGCTGACAGCTGATTTCTTCTTTAAATAGGATATACAGACCTTTCTGTTTCAATACTAAAAAAGTTAAGATTTTTATAACATCAATACCTTATATTGCTAGTTGTAAAGATTAGAGACTTTTTTTCCTCTCTGGGGTTAAAGCAACCTAAACTGTACTAATGTCTCAGCCTCTAAATCTGAAGTTTAGTTTTTAGTTTTTTATTTTTTTTATTAAAAAAATTTTTTTTTACTTTATAAAGTTTCATATTTTTTTAACATATGCAATTACTTTCCATCATTTACAATACAGTAGTTGCAATGACACTCCAAACAGAAAAGCAAAGTAAAAACTCAAAACACCAACTTCTATTTCATGTAATTAGACTTATACAGAAATTAGAAGGTTAAGTAACAACTAGTTAATCACCTAATTTCACAGCTATCTGAAGTGGTGATCGTTATATAGCATTAGCTTTTTATTTTTAATCCTACCAATCTTGCTTTAATTTTTAAGTATATGGTATTAATATTTATTAACATACTCTAATATTAAGGCATTTAAACAATGCAGCCATAGTGAATATCCCCTTTGATACCTACTTCATTCCAATTCAGTCCCTTCCCCAGATATAACCATTAGCATCATTTTGCTGTATGTCCTCTAAGTATTTGTTTTTAATGCTTTAAATCCCTCCAAAGTACCCACGGGGCTCGCATGTGTTCGTGTATTTTACATTAATGGTGTCATACTGTAGATATTATTCTGCCCTTGGTTGTTTTTATTTAATGTCTCACAGCTCTTCTCATCAATACATATGGATCTATCTTCTGCTTTTTACTCCTGTTTAGTATTCCATAGTGTGGCTCTACTATTCTTCACATAGCCATTTCCCATCACATAGATATTCCCATCACTTTGATGAATGATGGATTAAATGGTATGTTTATTTATGCCAAATCACCCTCTGAAATCTTTATCAATTTTTAATCTCACTTGACAGTCTATGAAAGTATTCCATTAAAATATTAGTCAATTTTCTATTGTATTACAATCATCTGCCTCACATACTTTCATTTGTCCTTTAATTCTATATATCAGAGTATTTTCTTATACCAAGTTTTAAAACTTTATGTAATTTAATGAATATTTTTGCCATTCATTCTGATATTCTATAGCTCACTTAAGAATGTCTTACCTACTCCCAGATTCTATAGTCTTAATGATTCCTTTTAACATTTTTATGATTTTACTCCATTTAAAATTCTTTGAAAACATATTCAATTAATGATGCAATTATTTTTCTCAAAGGATAAACAATTGCCACAACAAACATAATAATCTCTTCTGTTACAGTCTAAAATCATCAAAAGAAGCACAGATAAAATTTTGTCTTAAGTGGAGGAAACTATATGAAATACCCCTCATTGCAGCAGTTCATGCTTTTAGGCCTGAGCTCTATTTTGGGTGGTACTATGGTGCTTGTCTGCCTGTTGTCTATTTTTTTAACCACTCAAAAGACACCCACATCTCTTTTCTTTCCCTGAACTTCTTACATAAAAAATTTTTTGTTTTGTTTGTTTCTTCATCTATCTCTCTGGAGACAAAATTTACCTGATTGTTTTGAACTTACTCTAAGAAGTAACTAATAGGTTAAGTCATTCTGATATATTGTGAATATTCATCTGTGTGGCCTTAACCTTTTCTATTTTATTTTATGTGTTATGCTGATCAGTACAGTAAGTCTTACAGCATTTTGATGCAAAACTCACACCCATATTGTCTCTCCATCCTAGGTTTCCTTCTTTCCAAAGAAGACAAAACTGAAAATATTCATGCGCTTTTACCACTCTTCTCTTTTTTCACAAATGTTCTAAATTCCACAGCGTTCCAGCAACCTCATTGTCATTGAAGTCTGATATTTTATTTCCAGATTGCTATTAAGTTTACATTTGTTAAAATGATAAATCAATACATGTTTCAGAATAGTTTATTTTAAAATAAAATGTAAAACAAGGGCATCTATGTGGCTCAATGGGTTAAGCCTCCAACTCTTGATTTTGGCTCAGGTCACCATCACACAATTAGAGAGAGGAGCCCTGCGTGGGGCTCCCTGCTTATACCATGGAGCCTGGTTTGGATTCCCTCTTTCTCTCTCTCTCTCTCTGCCCCTTCCTAGTGGGTGCACACACACTCTCTCTCTCAAATAAATATTTTAAAAAATTAAAAATAAAAATTAATAACAAAATCATTTAATGGTTTTTTTGTACACTGTTACATATATCACATTTCTTTTTTTCTTTTTACTCAAGTATGTCCTGTAGAAATTGTGCAATAAGTTGCTTCCCTCAGAATTTTTACTGTTTCTCTACCTTTCCCTTCCAAATGACATTACCAATGAGATGCCTGAATAACCAGATTTTCATTTTTTAAAGGAAATCTGTAAATTCCCACTGGAGTGGACTGGAGTTCATCTTTAATACTCAGTACTCTGAAATTTCCTCCAATATATGTTTAGGGATGAATCTCTTTCAAATCCATTCTATTCTGTCCTTGGTAGAGCCCTTTAATCTAAAGATGTTGGCTTTATCATAAGCTGGAGGAGGTTTTTTTTTGTATTACTTTTTTAAATGTTTCCTGCCTTCCAGTCCTTGATTATTTAAAGGACATTCTCTTTGATGAATACTGGTTCATCCAAATTATTCTGTGTCTTTGAAATTCCCTTTCATGTTTCTCATCTGAGCTAACTATTTTAGTTTACTGATTTATCCCTAGCACTTTCTGTGACCATTCCAGGCTACCCAATGCCCTGTTGTTCCTACTGTTCCCTCCATTCTAGCAGGTCCGTATATTTCAGGGATCAGCCTCTTCAAATGTGCCACACTCTGCTGTCAATAACTGATTCGTTTCTCATAACACTGAGCCCTGCTGGAATTGCTGTGATTCCATTACCCTGCTTTCCTGTGAGAACAGAATGTATAGGCAGAGTAAAAATGGAAAGTGAGATAATCATGCTCCCATTACATAAGTCATATCTCTTATTCTAATTTTAATCCTACTCAGCTCAACAGTGACCCTTTGATAATTCCAGAGGGTTGTGTGAATTTTGCAGAAATGTGCAGAAAGCAAGTGTGTGAAAGAAAAGTGTCATGCAATTGCAAGTGCAGGTGACAGCAAGTGACAGAAATTGGAAAGAATATTTGATTGTACTTGAGCTAATGGTGATATTGATTTCATGCTCCAATAGTCCCTAAAGGACAAGGCAGCGTAATGGTATTTCATTTCCATTTAACGTTATGGGTGTAATACAAGTCAAGGCACTTTTGCTTTTTAATACCTTTTTTATGAATAAGGTGATCTGAAGATATAGAAAAGGATCATATATAAATCATATTTAGTTGAGGTGCATGAGTGCTTCTTCATAGAAATACCATATAAATTGGCTATCATTATTACTAAAAATACTTCACAAAATAACTTCTCAAAGAGCTTGATGCAAATTAAGAAAGGAGATATGGACAAAAATAAATACATGCATGGGCATAAAATAACAATAGTATAATAATCCTAGACATTGTGGAGCTCTCTACCTTTAACAACAATATGACTAAAATATTTATTTAGGCTATTATGCTCTGGGTATGGTAGAAAGAGTGAGAACAAAAATAGTGACTCTTCTCAATGAGCTGGAGGTCTACAGATAGAAACAGACATTGTGCAAATAATCATAGAGACAAAAAGGGCATAATTATTAACAGAAACTGAGTGCAGTGTTAAGAAGGAAAGGAGCATTGCATGATAGTTTTTATTTTGAAAATGTTTATTTATTTTTGTGAGGGAGTGCCCATGAGTGGAGGAGGGCCAGAGAGAGAGGGAGAGAGAGCATCCCACGCAGGCTGTGTGCCTTCAACACAGAGTTCAATACAGGGCTCAAACTCAAGAACTGTGAGATAATGACCTGAGCTGAAATCAAGAGTCAGACAATTGACCAACTGAGTCACCATGTTCCCCAATAATAGTTTTTAACTCCAGAACCAGAACAGGCAGGAATATCAGAGCAAGCTTCCTTGCAGAAGTTACTTGAACCAGTCTCAGAAAGAAGAGTAAGATATAAACAGTAAGAAGAGTAGGGAGGCTGGTGAGAACCCTCAAGACTAAGTACAAAATGTGTGAAGGCTCCATGGCAGGAGAAAGTGGGAGGAAACCTTTAAGACTAGAGGGCAGTGAGACAGCAAGTGACACAAAAGGAGACTGGCAACTGAGCAAGAGTTCTGCAACATGCAGTACTTTGGACTTTTTCCTAGAACAATGAGGACAAAGTTATTTCAGTCAATCTTGGGAGGGTTGCGGCAGTATCTTATTTGTGTCCAGAGGACAGAACAGTAGTTCAGACTTGAAGAACAAATGAGAGAGGGTGCAGAGTGGATTCTAGGAGACTCAACCAGGAGATACTGCAATGATCTGGATGAGTGAAAATTGGAGCTTGAACGAACTCAGAGGGAATGGAGACAGAGAAGAAAATAAATGTATTAAAGATGTAAAATTGTAAGAACTTGATAATGAAGTAACTGGGAGGAGAGAGAAGCCAGTGTTGATAATTCCCAGGCTTTGGACTTGTGCAATAGACTGCAGGTGTTGAAATTCATCATCATGACAGGAAATGTTCAATGAGAAACAAGGAATAATGCTTTATCATTGCCTTGTTGTTTTATTTTGGGAGAGATTATTTATAAGATCGGGAATTCAGTCTCAGGACATATTGAATTTGAGATAAGACTGACACATCCCAGAGGAGTGAAAATTTTGAAGATACTTCGATTCATAGGTCTGGTGCTCAGAGTGAAGATTTGGTCTGATTATGTACAATGATGAGTCATTATTTCGTGGATGATAAATAATAACAAGGAAAAGGATGAAATTCCCTTAGAGAGAGAGCAAAGTGAGAAGAAAGAGAGCCCCTGAAAACTTTGTGTATTCTCTGGGTCACTTACAATAACTCTTTTGAGAATGAGATGGTGTGACTTACAAAGTAGAGGAAAAACAGGAAAAGCGTGGTGTCATGGATGCTGATAGGAAGAAAGCGGGGAATGGATGATCACTTCAATCAAAAGCTGACAAGAGGTCAAATTTCCATAGAAGACTGGAAAATATCCTTTAGATATAGAGACAGCCAAAATATTAATATCCCTGGCATGAGATGTTTTGATGGAATAATAAGAGGTATTCATATAAAAAATTAAAGAGTAGCTTAATGAGTAGCCAAGGCACACTTCACAGTAAATATTATTTCCTCCCATTTAATTACTGTAAAACAAAGACTCAACTAGGTACCACTCGGGGCTCCATAGCTAGTGTCTGAATCCATATTTGAATCCAGTCTTTCACTCAACATACTCCACATGCAAACCTTCCATACAAGTAATAGAGACTGATTTTAAAATTATGGAGAAAACATACAAAATGGGGGACATTACTCGTACTGTCATGTTAACCATGGATCATTCAGAGCAGGACAAGATCCATTTGTTAACATTTCTCTTGCCTTCTCCATGTGTGTCTTACGCACCATCTCTCTATCTGGCTGGTTCAGGATGAGTCCTATCATTCCTCTACTGGTAAGCAGACCAAAGAAAATCAACTCTTTCAACCTGAAAGCAAGTGAAACTTGAAGAGAACACCTGAGAACCTGCTCAATGGAGGAATTAGCAGTAACAACAAGAAGGAAACAAGATACTAATCCTTTAGGAAGAGAAAATAATCACCTGAGGGGGAAAAAAACGTAAAAAGGAATCTAACCCTTGTTTAGCAGGCCTCAGTTTACTCATGTTCCATGTTTTGTAGTTGGTCAATTTCAACCAAAGTCCTTGCTTTAAACAGCATCTGTACAGACCTCATCTACATCAACTATATTCTTAGCATCATGATTCATATAGACACTCAAACATAGATGGAAATATCTAAGAGTTATTTATGCTTTTTGGCAACTCTGGAAAAAGTATGCCTTATGGGAACTACTGTTTGCTGGATATGTTAACTTTCCATATATATTCTAATAATACCATTATTGAAAAAAATCTGTAACTTCCATTTCAATAATAATATCTAAGGGTTGAATTAGGCTTCATATTTGACAAAGTACTTTCATATACACTTTAGTTACGAGTAACATTTGTCCAGCAACTCACAGTGAACTTTCACATTGTCTAATGTAAGCCTCCAAACAACTATGTGAAGTGGCTATTAGTATCTCAATGTTGCTGATATAGGAATTGCAACTTGGAAATGCTAAATGACTTATTGCTTTAACTCAGCCAGCAAGTATAAAATCAGGGACATAACTCATAACTCCTGACTTCAAGTTTAGTGTAATTTCCATATGCAACACCTGCCTAAGAGAATTCTTGTTTATATTAATTATTTAATCAGATATGGCTTTGTTTTTTCCCAATACTCTTCAAGATTTAGTTAAATGAAAGTAGACTTCTCATGTGTTTTATGTAGTTCCCCAAATACATGCAATGCACATATTTATTATTATATGCTACTACATTCACTTTATGCAGCAGCTGTTGCTAATTTCACCAGCACCAAACACTGAGCACAGCTCTTCCATAGCTGTTCAGCATTCAGCTTGAAAATTTGTTCAAGGTATATTCTATATACATATTGTTAGAAAATAAACATACTAAAAAGCATTTACAGTTTAATTTTTAATTCCAAATAGATATATTCTTGGTTATTACCAATATTTACTGCTACCCACAAAATTCAAGGATTACACCAAACTTATTACAAATGCATTCGGACAGAAATAACTTAATTGCAGTATAAAATGATTTTAAAATAATACACTTGACAGCATGCAAAGACCAGAAAGATCAAAAAAGATGTACACCACTAAATGAGCTTTTGAAGTCTAGAACACTAATGTGATTTTGCAATGCAGAGAAACAGCTTTTAAGAGCAGATTTAATCAAAGCTTGGTTTCTATAAAATTTCTGAGGTTCATTTTTAGCAATTCACATAAAGCCATACAATGTGTCATTTAAAATAACTATTCAAATGCCCCTAATAAACATGTTGGAAATGTTCTCAGAAAAATTTTGAAAGTAGAATATCACCTAATATACAAGTTACAATCTTCATCATTCACAGATTTCTGAGTTTTTCTTTAAAATTAATTTCAAACATTCTCCCCACAAAAGAGATCATCACATAATTTCTATCTATAAGCACATTTTACTATAATAAGAGTAAATTAAACTGTGATTCTCTTAAAGAAATTTTAAGTGCAGTTTCTGGGACAGAACAAAAGTTTTCATTTTATAAAATGAAAAGCATTTGTATCCAGATATATTTATTAAATTTCAGTAAAGGACTGAGGATAGTTAAAAAGTAAGTTAGTACTTATTGAGGGTCTACTATGAGCCAATAAATGTACTAAGCACATAAAATACAATATCCAATAGGCAGACTATATCTGGTCTTTTACCAGCTTTCAGACTGTGTCATAATAAGCTTCAATATTACAAGAAATGAATTTACTAGATATTTTGCTATGGATAACTTTAGAGGAATATTCAAGGATGATTATCTTTT
Organism: Suricata suricatta; assembly: GCF_006229205.1. NCBI lineage: Eukaryota > Metazoa > Chordata > Mammalia > Carnivora > Herpestidae > Suricata > Suricata suricatta. The sequence continues at coordinate 116,669,637 of NC_043704.1, forward strand.
TACCATCCCTACTTGTTCAAAATAAACACACACACACACACACACACACACACACGTATAGACACATACATGCACACTCACACATGCTATCCGTTTTCTATTTAGGATTTACAGTTATATATACATCACTTGTGAAACTTCTGGCACTTCATTAGTGATTAACACTATCTCACTGAATACTCAGTGACCCTGAGAGGTATGTATTATAGTCCCTATTTAGAGATGAGGAAAGTGAAGCTCAAATATGATAAATAAGCCTGCCATGGTACCCTGACAATGTGAACTCAGTATTCTGCACAACTTTCCCTTGTACACACTATAATGTACTGCCTGGTGGCAGACCTTAGCAGGTTCTAGCAGTAAGCCATGAACTGGTCAGCTCCGTCACCTGTATATCAGCTCCCTTCTCCCTAATATTGAGGAACACAGTCCTAAGGCTGCAGTATATTTAGCTTGGCTTTCGGTATCTCTCTCAAAACTGCATTGCAAAAGCTCTCTATTTCTATCCTGCCAATTTTTTAGACATCCCCAGATCATTTTTTTTTAATTATCACCGATTTTCTAAATAGGGTAACAAAGTTTCATAAATCTGAAACATGCCAAGGAATATTCAGCAACTAGGATTGAAAATCTGGGAACCATGCTAGAAAACATATCTCTTCATTTATGTAATATGCTAGGCCCTGATTTAAATATTTAGTGTTTACCCAGGGGAAAAAAATGTATACTTCTATTTGACTTCTATTGTTAACTTCAGTGAATAACTGTTACCTTGTGTGCAAAATATTTGTTTTTGCCTATATTTTGTATTCAATGTCATTCTCAATAATGCAGGAGAATGTGAGTATGAATATTTTCTCACATAGCACAGTATACACATTTCCTATTTATCTCAAAATGGGTAAGATCAATTTAAGTGCAATTTTCTCTTTTTTCATGTGCTGATTCAATGGTAAACGACAGAGATAAATACTTAGATGAGAATTACTTAACATCTGTGATGGTTTGGTTGAAAGATTTGAAAAGTATAGTTTGTATCTGCATATGGTTCCAAAGCCAGGTGAGTTTCCTTGGGAAACAATACAGCTCAAAGAAATTATTGCAAAATAAGATTCTACAAATGGCCTTAGGTCAAGAAGTATTAAAGATAAGTGGAAACATATAATTGATAAGAGAAAAAAATTAAGTGTTTCAAGGAATTGTGGCATACAGACTCTGAGATGACCCCCATGTATCCCAGCTTCCTTGTACCCACATTTCGTGCAGTCCCTTTCTGTCTTGTGTGAGTCAGACCTGTGACTGTCTTCTAACCCACAGAAGACAGCAGAGGTGAGAGGATGTCACTTTGGTGATTATGGTACAAAAAATGCCCACATCTGTACTGCTAGAAATGCCCTCTCTTGCTGGCTATGATGAAGTAAGTGGCCTTGTTGGGAAAGTCTACAAGTCCAGGGAAGGAGGAGGACCTCTGGTCAATAACTGGCTAGAACATGAGGGCAGCCTCTGGCTGAGAGCCGAGAAAGAGCTGAGGTGTCACTTTAAAGGTCTCCAAGGAGCTGAGTCCTGTAATGATCCACATTAGCTTGGAAGCATTCTCTCCCGAGTTGAACTTAGAGATGAGACTGTAGCCCATATCTTCACCACAGCTTTCAGACGAGACCCTGAACCAGAAAACTTACCAAAACCATGTTCAGACTCCTGATCTACAGACTGTGAGATAATAAACCTGTTTTGTTTTAATCCACTCATGAATGATAATTTGTTTTTAGTAATAGGTAATTAAAACAAGAAGTGAATATATAGTAGAAAAAAAACATTGACTTCATGGGATCACCTATCAGACCTGCCCTCTAGGAAACAGGCAGATCTTATCTCCTCTACCTTATGATTTGCAGTTGAACTCACCATAGAAAATGGACACTCAACCTGAGCATAGTCTGGACATTTGAAATAAATATCAATATTTTATACCAGGAGTAGGTAGGACAGTATATATCAAAAGTTAAATAACCAGGCTCAAAAAAAAAGAGTTATATTTTCTCATAAAAATAAATTCAGGTACAGTCAATTCAGGACTGGTTTCTGGGTTCCATTGTTGGCTGGCTCACAACCATTTAAAACATTCCTTCGTGGTCAAATATGACTGCTTAATCTCAAGGCAGCAAGTGGTAGAAATAAAGGGAGAAGGAGAATTATCCAGAGCCATAGACAGTTTTCTTTACATTTACTGTGGCAAAACTCAGATATGCAGCTATACCTAGCTCCCAGGAGGAAGCCATAGAAATCTAGCTTTTAGCAAAGCTCATTGTTATCCCAAATAATATTACAGTTTTATTACTAAGGAGGAAAAGAAGATTGGAATTCTGTGTGTCATTTAGCACTTTCTACCATATAATTAAATTTCTACAATTATTAAGTCTTGAAGAATGCTTTAACTATAAAATTATGTGGCATAGATAAAACTGTTCTTGAATTACATTTATAGTTATACATCATAGTGTGAGTTAATGAAGCAAGATAAGTAGTAAGTGACACCATTTAATTTATGAAAATTGTATTATAATTCACAACTGTACTCAAACCTCTTCTTTTAAGTTGTCAGATATGCAAAAACCATACTCTAATGACCAAAAACATCAATACCATCCACCCAAGATTTATAGATGAGCTTCAAATAATGTGGTATTAGAAAAGTGAGATTATACTTTCAAAATATAAGTATAGCCCGAATGTGTCATGTTTTAAATAAGTCATCATTAATAACTGAGTCTGTTTCTTTACCACTCTTCCTAATTTTGAACTTGTCAACTTTGGATAATCTCTGTACATTCAACCAGAGTAGAATAGCAAAAACAAAAACAGAGAAAGAAAGGAAAAATTAACAGATAAGAATACAATTAGATATGACTGCTATTTGAGACCAAGCAAATGCAAATTATTGAATAAATGGCCTGTCCTGAATACGGTATGGATCTCTGAGAGTTATTCTATCACTCTATCACAGTTATTCTACTGCTTTAGTTGTTAATAATCTTAAAATGCAAATCTTTTTATATACATAGCAATTCTATTTCTAGATATGTATTTTTTGGATAAAAAGTGCATTTTCATTGATGCAGCATGCATGATAAAAATGTATCTAAGGCAGCTGTTCAGCTATTTGGAATTAATAAATACTTCATGGTATCAACATAATAAGCAGTATTAAAATTGATTTGGAGGGGTGCCTGGGTGGCTCAGTCAGTTAAGCAACTGACTTTGGCTCAGGTCATGATTTCACGATTTGTGAATTCAAGCCCCACATCAGGCTATGCACTGACAGTGCAGTATTCTCTCTCTTGCTCTCTCTCTGTTCCTGTCCATTCTCTCTCTTTCTCTCTCTATCTCAAAATAAATAAACTTAAAAAGAAAGATAAGATAGAAAACAATTAAATCATGTTCAAATGTATCATTAGTTCAAATATTTATCAAGTGGTTCTCTATGGATTATCTTTAGGGAAGTCTCCCATCATTGAACTTAAAACACTCAGTGTCCAATATTTAAATTAACAACCTATAAACAGAAAGGGTGCTGCTAAGGTGTGATTGCCTTTCCAACATATGTCATTTAGGATTAAGGAACTACTCATTAGGGAAGAATTAGTAGTAAATACAAAAATCTCTCCTTAAATATATTTCTCTAATCTAATCAGAACTTGTAATTAGTCCAAATACAAAAAATATCAGCTCTGGTGTGACAAATTTAACAGAGTGACCTAATTTGTTTTGAGGCTAAGTAACATTAAGGTGAAACCTCAAGCAATAGAAATTTGACAGGAGAGGTTTAAAAGGAAGACTGTTCGAGGCTACGGAGACAACGTGTGGTAAGGTCCAAGTCGTGAAGCGTTGAGTAGCACAGCATGTGTGCTCCGTGATCCCAATTCTGTGAAATTTTGTAGGAAAGGTCTGAAAGGAAACATCTTAGGGGATAGCTTTATAAAATTTCTGTTTGTTTTTAATTTGTTTTCAGTTTACCTATATGGGTATTTGGAGGGTGTTTCATTGAATCTAAGTTACTTTTGTAGTAAGAAAAAACACTTATTGAGGGATAAGAAAAAAATGCTCAACATTAACATGCAGTCAGTGCAGCCCTTTATGCTCTGATAGTGTTATGCTTCCTTCTGGAACAGCATTTATCAAACTATGTTTAAATGAACACTCTGTTCATCTGGTATCACTAGGAGAGAATGAAGTCCCTGGCGACAGAAACCACTCATTTACCCCGAGCCTACCATATTTGCTGTCCATGGCCCATTTGCTGCTGATCCTTGATCCTGACAAATGCTTGTCCCTGGGGTCACATGGTAATTGGGTTTGTATCCCATTTGCACTGTTTACTAGCTGGGTGTCTCTGGGCAAATTACACAATCTATACAAGCCTTATTTCTTTTTATGTATATGGAGATAACATTAAAACATACAACATGTGCATATTGTGAGTATTAAATGAGATGAAGCATAGAGACTGACTGACACATATTAGTCAATAAATATTTTCAACCATCACAACTGTCATCATCAACATCAATGTGGAGTTTAAACATTCCCTTCAACAGCTTCTGACAGGCATGCAGTGCTACTCCCACACCTGCTATCACTGCCATTAAGGTCTCATGTCATCATTCTCCTATTAGATTTCTAGATTTGTCTTCCAAGATGGACATATATTCCCACTGAAGAATTTCAAAGAAAGTATTGATTATTATTATATCATTATTATAAGCATCCTAGAATTTTTAAATGTGTTATTTATTTTTGAGAGACAGAGACATCGTGAGCAGGGGAGGGTCAGAGAGAGAAGGAGACACATAATCTGAAGACAGGCTCTAGGCTCTGAGCTGTCAGCACAGAGCCTGACACGGGGCTCAAACCCATGAACTGCAAGATCATGACCTGAGCCAAAGCTGGACACTCAGTCGACGGAGCCACCCAGGTGCTCCTAAGTATTCTAGAATTTTTATAGCATGGAAAATATTCAGTAGAAGAAGATATAAAAGAATAAAATAAACACCATATGTAGGAAAAACATATTCTGTGTACCAAATTCTGTGTTAACTGACTTAACTTCTATGTAATTTTAACATTACAATCCCTATGGGTGTTAAATTTGGAAAGTTAGAAACACTAAATTTATAAAGAAGAAAATTCAATTGATCTCTAGTTGTATCATCAAGTTTCTAACAATATTTTAGTATACTGCCTTCTAATCTCTTGCCACATAAAAGAGTGAAAACATAATTGAGAGAGAGATATGAGAGGGTTGGTGGCAATTTTACGGAGTCACAACCTCTCTCCAGGATCCCTTTCCACAAAGGGGAAGATAGGAAATCATACTAAATAAAATAATTATTAAATAATACTGAAAAAATTTGCCACTTCCAAATAAAAATTAACACAATGTGAATGAATAATGAATGAGAAATTTAAGTAGAAAAAATATTAAAAATTGTACCACTTCACTAATTATAAAAAAGTAAAATGTGCCATATATTTGGCTATTAAATAATAAAGACATTTAAATGAGATGATTCTGAATTGTGTCAATTAATAAATAAACAGTAAACATTTATTGAGTAAATGAATGACCAAATGATGGCAATGTAAACTGGCAATAATTTGCGAAAAAAAATTTGGTGATATGTCTCAAGAACTTAAATATGTCTCAGATCCTTGGACCTAGCAATTCACTATTTCATACACATTTTAACTTAAGGATTTTACATACATAGATATATATGTAGCTATACTGATGTATAAAAATATACCCATAATTATGCATAACTACACTATGTATAATTATATACAAAATATATGCCTATATTTATGTAATATATATGATTTATGAAATTACATCTCTCATAAGTTATAAGTCAATAAATTATCAGTGAATGCACTTGTATAGCCACTGCTCAGATGAAGAAATTAAACATTACAAACATCTCAGAAACTGCTCTCATACTCTTTCTCCCTTCGCAAATTTAAACACCATCCTGACTTCAAAAACTAAAAACAGTCATCTCAGATGGTCACTAGATGAGAAATTTAAATCTAGATTTGTCTGATGTTGCAATTCATGTTCTTTGTGTTGGGACTGTGTAAATTAAAAAAAAATGCATCACTACAGAACTTGTAAAACAAGTTTTACATTGTAAAATGGATATTTGGTACCAAGAGTTGGATTTCTCATATTGTCGGTGAATGATCACATAGATCAGTAATTAATAAGTATTATTGAGTACTTCCTGGTCAGCCACTAGTCTGGATGCAGAAGAAGATACAAAGGTGAATAAGAAAGGCAAGTTTCCAAGTTGCCCTTGGAAACTTGTATTTTCCTGGGCACAGGGAGAAAATAAACACAAAATAAATAAAACCCATCGTATGCTGAATGCCATACAGGCAATAAACACAGCGATGTGATGGGAAGTAATGAGAAGAAGCAAAAAAGTGGGGGATGGACAAGGAGGTTAAGCATGCAAAGGAGCCCAGCGTGCTCCAGGTCCCGATGAATTACTCTGTGGAAGGGTAAAGGCACACAGTCAGGAAAATCCATTTGTGTTTTTCGTCAGAGTAAATAGAACAGGGCAGCTGGGGCCCAACAAGAAAAGGGGAGAAGCTATAAAATACACCCAAGAGACAGGCAGAAACTGGCGATGCGAACACTTCTCAGTCACGAAGAGATGTATGGAACTAATTCCACGGATTCATTTAGCAATGTCTGAACTGATACTAGGCTTTACAAGATCAGTCTTACTGCTGAGTGGAGAATGAGCAATTGCTGAGTGAGAATGGAAGTGAGCGCCCAGCAAGGAGCCGCTGCAATGGCTTAGATAAGAGATCATGACGGCAAGGAGGAGGGTGGTGGCCTTTGAGAGGGAAAGCTACATGTTGTAAGGCGAGCGAACAGCAAAGTGGATGAACTGGAGGGAGATGAAGTGGGAGGAATTCAGGATGTTTTCAGGGGCATGGGCCAGATGCAGCACTCTCAGGAGCCACACTGTCATCTAGTGACAAAGTCCACATCACTCAGGAGGCACTCCTACAACAGATTCAAGCTACAATTTTCCAATAATTTACTCTTTACAAATAAGACAGTCACTGAGCTGTCCCTTTGACACCATCACTCTTTTTTTTTTTTAATGTTTTATTATTGAGACACAGAGAGACAGAGCATGAGAGGGGGAGGGGCACCGACAGGGAGACAGAATCCGAAGCTGGCTCCAGGCTCTTAGCTGTCAGCAGAGCCTGAAGTGGGGCTCGAACCCAGGAACGTGAGATAATAACCTGAGCCAAAGTCGGAAGCTTAACTAACTGAGCCACCCAGGCGCCCCTACACCATTGCTCTTAATTTACATGAATGCCAATGTGTTCTCTTAAGTGACTGTCTCAAAGCAGCAGGAAGACTGTTCCATACGTGTGAATGCCATCCATTGTGTGTGGTCCACATGTCAGAGAGAGAAAGAGAGGGAGAGAAAGGATGGAGGATAGAGAGCGACAGGGAGAGAGAAGGAAAGAGAGAGAGAAGAGAGAAAGAGAGATCTATGGAGACAGTTGTTTACTGGAACAGGACGAATTAGTAGTAGTAACAGCTTGGCCTTGAGATACCAAACAAAGTAATGCTAGTGGTTTGAAAGTTCTGAGCCTAATTTGAATGCAGCTCTACCGGATGCAGCATTTATGCTTTTCATCTGAAATACAGTTTATAGAGAAGCAGAAGCACAATTCGGTCTCAATACAATATTGTGACTGATGCTTGAGGTCTTATTCTGAAGTTAGAAATAAGACTTTATGGTTTAGAAACTAAAGTACAGATTGATGGAAACTTCCATTTGTATAGGAATTAAGAATTGAGACTGGGGACAGTCTTGGGTAAGAAAGACTGTGATCATTTTATTTATTTATTTATTCATTATTTATTTATTTACTTATGTTTACTTATTTTGAGAGAGAGGAGAGAGAGGGCACCAGTGGAGGACTGGGTGTGAGAGACTCCACACTCTGCTCAGAGCCTGATACAGGGCTTGATCCCACAACTGTGAGATCACAATCTGAGCCATTATCAAGAATAAGACATTTAACCAACTGAAACTCCCAGGTGCCCTAAGATTATGATCTTTTTTTTTTTTTTTAAGAATTTTATTTTGAGAGAGTGAGGGAGCACACACGTAAGCTTAGGAGGGACAGAGACAGAGAGACAGAGAGAGAGAGAATCCCAAACAGGCTTCATGCCATCAGAGTGGAGCTCCATGTTGTCTAGATCTCACAAACCTGATGACCTGAGCTGAAAGCAAGAATTGGTCACTTAACTGACCCAGCCACCCAGGCGCCCGCCAAGACTGTGATCATTTTTTCAGGATGTTGCTATTTCAGAAGATGATGAGGCTGCTTGCTCAGAACAGCTTGAGCGTACTAGTATCTAAGACAGTCAAAGTTTGGTGCATTAGGGAAATTGGAATAAAGTAAGAGGGAGTAGATAAGTGTTAAAGACAAGATTTGTTCTCAGTTGTACTCAGGTTGGATCCAAAATTGCAGTATCTGTCAGAGAAGTGTTCAAACCAAGGATTTCTCTGGAAATGAGTAAAAAAATTCAACTTAACTTAAAATGATATACAAATTTTAAGTTTTAAAGACACCTTAGAATGATTTAGACCTAGTATCTTTTTATCCATATGAACTTAAAATAATGTCTATTTCCTTGGTGCAAACAATTCTAGCTGGGTAACCTCTTGGATTATTTGAGTCCCAATTTACCTGCTTCCCCAAGACACCAATACTATCACTTGATCTTATAAATTAAGTAAAACAATACTTTTTCTTGAAATGTTGTAAATGCTTCACTAAGTGAAATGAATCAGTTTGCTAAATTAAGCACCACCTGTACTTGCCCTGAGAAAGTCACAAATGCCAAAGACAGTATCACAAATAACTGGCAAGTCTTTTGCCCTTCCTCACCTCCAGGTCCAAAGCATTTATTGAAATTAATTAAGCAATCAATTACTTTTTTAAAAGCAGAAAAGGCAGCTAAATAACAGATGCCTAAGAGTATCCTGCAAAAAGTCAAATAAAAGTTCTTTGATAATGACTCATCAAAAAAGTAAAAGAGAACCTGAGCAGGTTTTTAAGAATGTTGATGTTCCTCTGATAGTCCTAGGGTTAAGCCTCATTCATTTGATGTGACAGAGAATGGCCAGTAATTATCCCAAACCTCACAGTGCTGGAGCTGAAAGCCAATGTAATTAGCATTTTTATCTGGCCACTTGGATTTTTATTACTCTAGAACAAGAGTTTGAAACAGCACAGCATTCTTTTAGAAGTTAAAAATAAATATTTATTCTTTCTGCCTGCTATATCGGTAAATTGACTTTTTTTTCCTTTTAGTTTTATTTTCTAAGTTTATATACTATATTCTATACCGTCATCTGTTCAAGAGAAAGTTTTTTTTTCTTCTGATAACACAAAAGCTAGGGAAAATAAAACCATGAGGAAACAAACCCTACCGTAGATTCACTTTGGGCATGTCTTAGGTACATTTCAGGGACTGCCCTGGAACAGAAACAGAGGTGACTTTGGCCTACAACGCAGAGCACAGCCTCCGGGAGGGGCGCTGGGTGATGCTATTCCAGGTGAGCCAGAGGGAGGCCTCAGTCAGTCTTTTTCTGTATGTCTGACTCGGTTCTCCCGTTGGCTGTTCTTAATCAGCACCAAGGCACTGCTTCTCGGTTGGGGCCCAGCAGGCAAAAAAAGCCCTCAAACAATATTTGGCCTCCTGGGCCGCACATGTAGCTTCGGTTCATCCTATAATTTTCTCATTGCTTTGCAAGGAGGCAAATACTTTTAGGCTTTGAATCAACTTGGGTCAGTCAGTGGCTCCAGCCCTCCCCTTACTTTGCTTACTAGCTCTTTGTCTGCTGTTGGGAGTTAACACAATCCTCTGCAAAAATTTGCTTATTAAAGGATAAGCATCTTGCCCTTGCATTACTGATGAAGGGCCTTAAGAAATGTAAATCTCCTCATAGAATTCTTCAGGCTCATCTTCCGCTTGGAGCCAGACTATTATTAGAGAATCCCTCTCTTGCGAAGACTTGATTGTTCCTGTTATTTACTACTGTCCTGATAAGAATGACCTTTTCTGGAGCATGTCTTTACTTCAGGGACCTTGAACTATGTAACCATTAAAGAAATGATGTAACCACCCATGGTATATAAGACCTTTGCTATCTTAGTAAAATGTGGCTTTTCCACCATTCACGTTGTCTGTCTTGTCTGTCCTTGTCTGTCTTCTTCCTTATAGATATTGCACCGACACCAACCCCCTACTCGGGACCTTTCGACTGGGGTGTGTGGGCTGGTCCCCCGCACTTCTCAAATGAAACAACTTCTCTAAAGTTTCTCTACCAACATCCTCTTTCTGATCTCACTCACTCCTACAGGCCAACCATCACTGCCATATTGATGACTCAAAATACAGCTTAGGTTACGTTTCACACACATTGCCAATTCTATTGACCCAATGCCTAAAAGACTTAGATATAAAATTGTACTAAAATTTAACATAAATTATGCTCCAAACTCAATACCATCCACCTCATCCTGGCATATCACCGCGCTTTCCAGAATCTAGGCTGGGTATAGAATGCTTTATTCTTTTGGCTTAATAAGCGGTTCTCCCCATATTCTCAGAAATGTACACATCTTGTTTTTTGCAGAACATTTTTGTCCTTCCATGCCCCAGACAAGAGATTTTAGTTATAGGCCCCCTGTTTCTCCATGTGAGTTGGCTTGGGGAAGAGGAGGGAGGAGAAAAGATTAGTGCTGCTCCTGGGCTGGCAGCTGAGGTGGAGCATCGGACCTGTACTCAGCACCCTACAATCTCTACATTCTTACCAAGAACTTATAGGAAAATAAGAAGTGAGTTTATCATTTCATGACTAGTTGGCACAGAGGTGTACTCCAGCCACTGAATGACAGAAGACATTGGCTCACAGAAGTCAGTATTCAGAAAAAAGAAAATGACACATAATCTGAAAAAGCATAATCTCAAGGTGCAGATTTACAAGGTTAATTTCTTAAATATGGAGTGAATGATCTATCTTAACATATACTCCTGGGGTATTAACTTGTTCACAGCTCAAAATGCTAAGATAGTGGCACGTTCAAATCAAGAATGATAGTGGTCCCTATAACTGGAAGTTATAAATTAATTAGTTCACTCTGGAGAATTCTATCTAGGTACAGCACTCTCCTTTCAAAGACTGCCTACAAAGAAATGCAATCCCAAGGAGGCCAATCTGAATGCTTGGAGATTTGAAAAAAGTATCAAAGTGACTGATCAAGATAATAATGCATGCTTATTCTAGAACTTAGGATAATATGGGAAGACCTGTCAGACTTTTTCTTTTGAATATATTTTTTTAATTTTTTCAACGTTTATTCATTTTTGAGAGACAGAGAGAGCATGAGCTGAGGAGGGGCAGAGAGAGAGGGAGACACAGAATCTGAAACAGGCTCCAGGCTCTGAGCTGTCAGCACCGAGCCCGACACAGGGCTCAAACTCACAAACCATGAGATCATGACCTGAGCTGAAGTCAGACACATTACTGACTGAGCCACGCAGGCGCCCCATTTTATTGAATATTTTTAAAGATTGGCTGTATTTACCTAGAGGGCAAGAACGGAGATGGACAGATATCCTAGGATGGGCCATTTTGTTTCATTATCAGATCGATATTTTTAATATTTAAACGTTTTGAAAATAAAATGGGCTGCTTTACAATAACTAAGCTTCCTGAGCAGGAAGTGTGAAGCTGATCACATGTGAGAAATGGTATACATATGGTTCTTGAAAGAGTCTTATTTCTAAGCTCTCTATCCTTCCTTAAGGTTTTCTGAAACATGAACAAGAGCCATAGTAATCTTTATCCTTCCACTTTTACTCACTGCATAGCTAGAATGCCATTATTCCAAGTCTATAATTAGCCCCATTATTTTGGTAGCTTTACTTTCCCATGGAGGTTTCTCCCTGGGGGTGGGAGCATTTCTAGATCACAGAGTGGAGCTATCTGTTTTTGTGCTTAACAGTGGCAACCATTTTGATACCTATGGAATATCCACTGAACTAAACAGGAATCAGGAGGCTACAGATAAGGTGCTAATCCCCAGCCATGTGCCTCCTCCTTGCCCCCAAGTGTTCAAGGCTAAAAGAAGAAGCTGAGTTTGCAACTCAGCCTTAAGTTCACAACTCTGCTTCTAAAAATATCCTCCCATGTATTAAACAAATATGCTTAAATACCTAATATTGCCAGACACAGCCAAGCAATAAAAAGCTGTAAGTTCTGCATGAAATTTCTTTGGTCTTCATTGTAAGGGCATATTTTTTGTTCTTGCTACCTCTTACCTTTTGGAATATACATTGTATGAGGGTCTTCATTTGCTGAAAAATGTCACCAGTATTGATAAGGCCAGCTATTGCTTGCAAAATTCCTTCTTCCTGTGCACTGAAGAACCACAGTGCAGAAGGTCATCTCATCTAAACCATTTCATGGGTAGTAAGGTCATAAAAGCAATACGACGTAAAAAAAATTTTTTTTAATGTTTATTTATTGTTGAGGGAGAGAGATAGAGCAGGAGAGGAACAGAGAGAGAGGGAGACACAGAATCCAAAGCAGGCTCCAGGCTCTGAGCTGTCAGCAGAGAGCCTGATGTGGGGTTCAAACTCATGGACTGTGAGATCATGACCTAAGCCGAAGTTGGAAGCTCAACCAACTGAGCCATCCAGGTGCCACAGTAATATGACTTTTAATAGACTTTTAAATATTTATACGGTAGAGGGATTTTAATAAGTGATTCATTGTGAGTATCTCTAGCTACATGGTATTCTATGTTTCTAAAGACTGAATCTACAAGTGAAGGAAACTCTGAGACTTCTGTTTTCATTAATGTTGACCACCCAAACTACATCAAAAATATATATGAGTCCACAAGACTGTACCACTTAGATTGAATATTTCCCTGAACTCTAATGCAGATCATTTAACACACACACACACACACACACACACACACACACACACACACACAGTCATAATGTCTTAACTTGGTCTCTTCTATAGAAATTAAACTACTGTTGGATCCAGTTTTCATATTTATATTTGTCTAAATATGTGTATAGTGGAAATAAATGGAGATCTCTAAGATGTAAACCAAGGCAATTCAAAGTTTATTATCACAAGAGAGTTACGGGGTGCCTGGGTGGCTCAGTCGGTTAAGTGTCTGACTTTGGCTTAGGTCATGATCTCATGGTTCATGGGTTCGAGCCCTGCATCGGGCTCTGTGCTGATAGCTAGCTCAGAGCCTGGAGCCTGTCTTCAGATTCTGTGTTTCCCTCTCTCTCTGACCCTCCTTTCTTCATGCTGTCTCTCTCTTTCTCAAAAATAAATAAAACATTAAAAAAAAACACAAGAAAGTTAGTCCTATCACGTGTGTTTGGTAGAGACTCAAGGCAGACAGGCAGCAGGAATGGTTTACAGTGGGGAGAAAAAAGGAAAAGCTTTAGGTATATCTGATTGGAAGTTGTTGGCAGAAGGAGCTGGAAGCTTGCTAACTACAAGTAAGGTCTCTTATGAGATTGGTCTGGGAAACACATTGGGATTGTTTGGTCCTGAGTTGGAAGCAGGGAGGCAAAACAGGAAAACTAGCAATCACTGACCAAGTCCCGTCTGTTTGGGCCTAATTTATACAGAGGTTGTGGTTTGGCTTCCAGGGCTGGTTGCTACAAAGGTTAGGGGCCACGGAGAGCTCAATTCTCACATATGGCTTGGCCATTGTCCTTTTGAATATTTAGTTTCTCAGTGTTCTATCTAAAAGTCTTAATTTGTCAAGAACACCTTTTCTCATTAAGTACCATAAAACATATATCTATAAGGTATAGTTGGGAGGAAATTCTTGTGAGTCTCTTGTTTTTCTGCATATCCTGCAAGCAGAGGTATGGATATTTTTTCAGTCCAGATTATTTTTCAAGGATGTTTACATACGGAATGGCCTTGGAACACATAGATAGTAACTTTCTCCAGAAAGGAGCACAAGTCTGTTTATAGCCCAGTATAACAAAGATAATGTGTCCCTCCAGGGAAAGGTTTCGGTAGTTGCTTTACAAAACATTTGAGTAATCTAAATTTAAACTTCCTCAACAGTAATGCTAAATCACTGTGTGTGCAACATCCACTCGGGGCATTCCATGTATCTTTAAGGGACATGAGAGCAGGGCAACCAAAGCAAACAACCTGCTTGCTGTGTTATAAAAGATAAAATGCTTTGTCCCTGACCCAAGATATTCATGTATCCTCCAACATCCAAGAAGCTGTGGTAGGATAACTCGTTACCTTAAAAGCAGGATAAAATCTCAAATCTTCTCTTCTTTATAAGTACTAGGTATTAACACCCCAAAATAAACGATCAGGAGAGGGAACACTGTGTTCTTCCCTGTGATTTGACATTACCAAGATTATAAGAGTAATGCACAAAAATGTAAAGGGCACCTTGGAAAACTCAGGTAACTCAGATTGTCTTTGGTAAATGGAAACAATTTAATGCTTAAGGACAGGCAGAGCTAATGAAATAAGGGTTCTGATTGTAAATATCAAGATACATGTGCACTACTATTCCTCGGGTGGTTCATATTTAAATAAGACCAATCATCAAAACTATAAGAATCCAAAAGATTATAGAAAATGCTTAGATTTAATTTGTGTTTAATACTTACAACATCATCTTTCTCCAAATCGCATAAAAAATAATTGCAGCAAAGGTAGCAAACATTGCTACTTCATGATAAAATATCAGCGCACCTGGCATATTGAAAGCATTTACTTATAAGCTGCCAACATTTTCATCTCAATGAAAATAGATCTAACTAGAAAAATTTGCGTGCTTGAAATACATCTCAATAATCACCCTTGAGCTGGAAAAATAAATGACATTTTTCAAAATGTATTTACTCAAGTAAGATAAGCCTTTAAATCCCTGCTGGAAAATTGGAGCACATATGACTACACAGCATTTTGTAGACTCTTACGGTATACAGTGATGAGCCCTTCTGTAAGTCAGGTTACTATTTGTAAGGTGATTGTTAGTCTAATGTTTTGTTGTCTGAGAATTTTTAAATAAATTCTTCTATGTTATCTAATAAAAAAAAGAAACATTGAGAATGCATAGATTACGTACTTTCAAAAGAATAACTCAGCGCTTGGATTAGAATATTTGGCTTCAGAGGTTACCATGTGCTGATAGGCCTCTGAGGTAAGGATGTTTCTAAATCTGCTTCAGCATTGCATTTTCTTTTTGAGAAGTAAGGTCCATACACGTTAAACTTCAAGGCAAGTTACTTTTAAAAATAAAAGCTTGGTACATGAGGAACAAATAAATCACCTAGAAAGTGTCCGCCACATATCATTTATCCTTCTGTATAGAATATAACATGTTAGTTGCATGATAGGGATTATAATGTACATTTTTGCGAACTGGGGACAACTTCAGACAAATATACATCTGGAATGTAATTACATACCCAAAGGGAAAGCTTGCAAATGTATTGGGACCCATATGTCTTCTGGCTCTAACCAAGAAGACATGAGTGTCACCCCAAAACTCTATCATATTCAAATGCATGAGTTAAGTGTTGTACTGTCATAATATTTATCATGGAATTTAAATGAAATCTAGAACACAAAACTTAAAAGATGGAGAATTAAATTGTTTCCTGCTGCTCAGCAAAGAATTTTAATGGCTGATTCCCAGAGACCAATATTGGTTATTTCATCATGAACATTTTTAATATGAATCAGAGGAAGTCATCTATATCTGATAATTTGATAAAAATACTTTGAGCACATCAGCATCCCTTGTTCTGCTCCACTGTTGTCATGCTACCTTCAGATTTGTAATTTAGTCTTTTGAGTGACAAAGAGAAGAGCTCCTTTCAGTGGGACAGCCTTCGTTCTTAAGCCAAGTGACCTACTATTGTGTTATTTCATCTATTACTTTGCTGTGAGTTTATCTCCCAGAATCTGAAAAACTAAAATCATAGAATTACCTTTCTCAACCTGAAAAAGTGAGGACCACATCATGGACCATAAGGATCCCACACAATTACTGGTGCAAGACTATAAGTGCACCAGCTCACCTGTTTCTCCTTATTGGCATAATGAAGTCCCAAAAGAGGTTTTGTATAAAATATAGCACTTGACTTGAAACTCAGAAAGAAGAGGGTGGTCCTTTCCCAAAAAAACCTCAGCTGAAAAGATAACCCCTCCATCTGAATAGGAGTGACTATAATCCCCAAACAAATCTATGTTTAAGGGATTAATGGTCTCTCAAATCTCATTCCAGACCACCTCCTGTTCCAGGAAGCGAGGTGATTAACAACATCAAATAAAAAAGGATAGCTTTCGATGCAAATTCAAGAGCCAAGGAGTGTCTGATAGGCCGTATCCTGGGAAAACCATTTAAGAGGTAAAAAATCCTAGAAACACTGTTCAATTCCAGACAAAGGATGGCAAAGAGATGTTATAGTATCACTAAGCAACTGAACTGTCTGGTCACCAGCATGCATATGCACCCAGGCAGATGGCACTTCCCCCATCACTTTACCAAATCAAATGGTTACCATGCAGTGAGACCCTAAGTCCTGATCCTTTTGATGGCACATAAATTTACATTTTAGTCTTGTTTTATTTCCCACTTCTTTAAGCTATCAAATCCAATTTAAATCATACTTGCTCTTGGGAACAGTTTTTTTTATGGCTAAGACTTTGTGTCTGGGACAAGCAGGTTAATCTGCAAATATTAACATCATCTTAATGGCCAATACGGATCAGATTGGAAGAGGAGGTCCTCGGTCCTCCCAGCCATGACTCTTACTTGAACATTTAAGAAGACATACATGAAACTTAGATGTATTATTATAAGGTACAGATGCTTAAAGGCAGATGTAGCATCCATTAATAATACATACAATACAGGCAAGGCTTGGATATCTTCAGAGAATCTCAGCAAGGGTTACATGTGGATTCTGTTAGGTAGGTAAAACAAATCCACGTAGAATCTGGTCAAAGAACATTTCAGGCAAATAGGAACTGATTGTCATTAATCTATCTCAGTTAATTATTAGGGTAAATTTGTCTGGGGCTCAAGTTACAGAAGTCCAGTATCCTAAAGGACTGGACATATCTATGTAGGATCTCCAAATTAAAGAAGTGAGATCTCCAAATCAATGAAGGGGATTCTAGGTAGACCTAAGCCTCAAGCTCACAGGTTGTTTAAAAAATTCAGCCATGTCCTTTAATTTGTACCTACTTATGATCAAAGTAACCAAACAAAATATGGCCACACCTTTCCATATATCTGCTGCCCCACACTGATTACTTCATCTTTATTTATTTACCACATTGACTGTCTCTCAATCTCCTGCGTTGTTGCCCAATGTGTAGTTTCTCTTATCCATGATAGTTCTTGGATATGTACACTCAATGTTGATTTCCTGATTATTTTAGCTTCTCAGTTGACCATACTGGCTTTGGCAGCCTCTTCTCTATGTTTGTTTTCTGATTCATCCTCTAGATTCACTGGTTTTTCTTCATGGTATCTAGTCTCAGTCCCCAAAATATAGCCACCACTGCTTAGGAGAATCTTATTCCATTTCTTGTCCTAGAGTACTAACAATTACGATTTATCAGGATTTACTCAGCTTTTTAGTTGAAAATATTATTAATTCATAATATGATATATAATGAATAAAACAGAAACCAGGTTGCCAAACTTGGAATGCAAGTTAGTTAGTTACCATAGATATGTAATAAAATTCTGTAAACTCATAATCTGCATCGGCTTGCCTTCAGGATTCTTAACCTTTCATTTTTAATCCTTCCCTACCTATCCTCCTCTATATGTATTTCTAGAAGGGCTCTGAATGGGTTGACTGTTAGGTGTTCCATTCCCATGTTTTTCATACTTGGCCGTCACAAACTGAAGTTCCCTCCTGAACACTCTACAGAGCAGTTTTCTGCCAAGAATCCATCTCAGCTGGGCTGGGAATGGTGGCATGTCTACCTGCACCACTCCACTATTAGGGATGGTCATCTGTTTTCCCTGGCAGTCCTACTTTTTATGGTGCGTACTGCAGCTCTTCTACATCAGCTTCTAGGCATTCAAGGTAGCATCTGGGAGGCAAAAGGTGCAAGTATAGTTCCTGGCAAAACTGAGATAATGCATTTTCCCCATAGAGTTTTTAGCAGATCCCAACACGAGTTTCTGTGTTGCAAGATGTAGCACAGCAGCAGTAGTTTGTTATGTTTTGCTCTGTTTTTCATTTTTACTGACAACTTTTTCCTTTCCTAGGACTTAAAGGGCTGGCCTGAGGACACATTTAGTTTACTGACACTGTGCTGTGTCCAGTCCCCTCACGACAGCAAGAATTAGTTACGAATCTTGATGTGCTCCATCCCATAGAATGTGCTTACCCAGGCAGACTCACACTTTGGCTACAAATGCTCCATCTCTGAACTGGTGACTTGAGAAAGCAGGTGCCCAGTTCTTGGAAATTGGTTTACTCTGAGTTAACAAAGAAAGACCGACTTGTTGGTAGGTTGCTGATTAGGGAGTAAATAGATATCTCTTTTTAAAGTTTGTTAATGTTTATTATTTTTGAGAGACAGGGAGACATAAAGCACGAGTGGAGGAGGGGCAGAGAGAGAGGGAGACACAGAATCTGAAGCAGGCTCCAGGCTCTGAGCTGTCAGCACAGAGCCTGATGTAGGGTTCGAACCTATGAACTGTGAGATCATGACCTGAGCTGAAGTTGGATGCTTAACTAACTGAGCCCCCCAGGACTCCTAATAGATATTTCTTAAATACACCACACTACAGAGGTCCTCAGGCCTAGCTATGCCCCCAAATCACAGTGTAACAATTAAAGATGAGGCTCAGAAGGTTTACACAACTTGTGCAAAGTCAAATAGCAAATAAATAATGGTCTAAGATGGGATTTAAAGTGATATTTATTCAAGTCCAAAGTTTACACTCTTTCTATAGTGCTACAGTACTTCCCTGTTAAACACACACACACACACACACACACACACACACACACACACACACACTCATTCTAAGGAATTAATTTAGATAAAAAATATATATATATAGAAGCAACCTTAAACTTGTCAGAATTTTTCTCCATTTTGTAAACTGCATCATTTGAAATGTTTCCCAAGGGACATGATACCTAAATATCATCAGGACATGCAAATGTCATATATTATATATTTATGAATGTGAATTATAAAAATAAAAAGTTGACCATAAAAATATAGACATGATTTTGGATGATTTATCATGAAAATGGCTTTTTCACTGATGGAAAGTTGCTCAGAATATAAAATTGCATACATAATACAGTTTGATCTTGTAGTGCTGATTAAGTTAATTCCTTCTGATGGGCTGAGAGAAAATGTAAGCAGACAGAGAGCTTTGTGACACAGAGCACATTATAAGAGTTTAACTGAATTTTTCACCTGATTTGAGCTGCATAAATTACTAGATCACTCAGTTTTCCCTTGGAAAGTCTCCCATTGGGGATTGCACAGACTCCCAATTAACCCTAACAAGAGAGCCAAGCTACTGAAATGCATGTCTGGAATATGTTCACTGTTTTGTTACTTTAGTGCTTGGGGCTCAAACTGCTACCCATTCCTGTTCTTCCTTCTTCCTTAGTAACAAAACTGAGGAATCCCTCTAGGTAACAATTTTCATAGCTAAATAACTACATTTCCCAGTTTCCCATGCAGCTGGAGGCAACTAAGGAGTGGAAGTTGGCAGGTAGGTTTGAGAGAAAGCTCTTTTAGAAGCAGTCAGAACCATCAGGCACCTCCTCCTTTATTCCTGCTGGTTCTCTGAACTGTAGATGTGATGACTAGAGCTCTGTCAGCCATTTTGGATCAGGAGGCGACCCAAAAGATGGAAGACCCATGCAAAGAACGGTAAAATAGGAAAAGAGAAAAAAAATGGGTTCTTTATTGAGTCACCGCATATCAGTCAAAATGGCTCAGCATTACATATTTCTAGTCTTCTTATAGGAGAGAGAGAGAGAAAGAAAGTGAGATCACAAGAGAGAGACTTTTATCACATTGAAGCCAGTGTTATTTCTGGCCAGTGTTACTTGCAGCTGAATGCAATCCTAAGCCGATACATTGTCCATTCTGACTAGGGTCAAATGGTACACAATGAAAAAAAGTCTTCTAAGAAGCAGCTATACTGCTATGTCTGAGATGTTGACTTTCTCATTTTTAAGTGCTCATCTTTTAGCTGTTCTGTTCTAATTCTTCATTACTTGAAAGTTGGAACTATGTTGTTTAAATAGGGAACTACATTGTTCGAAGAGGGAAAATTGACTTTGAGGTGATGTTAGCAGTCAGCATGGTATAACAGAAAGGGCTTGGGATTTTGCATCAGTGGAGTCCTGAACTCACTCATTCCAATTCTAACATTGATCAGCTGTATATGTCCTACACAAGTTACTTGGTTTTCTCAGGGATAAAATGGAAACAATAAGTGCCACTTCATGGGATAGTTAACATAGCGCTATTAAGTATCATATATTTATTATTTCATTTCTATATTAAATCCTATCTAAAATTTAGAAATAAATGGCCTTAGCCTCTATAAAATTCTCTAATATTAATATGACTTAATCATTATTTTTACCAATCCTGAGCACTACTGCCATATATGTTTAATGTCTACTTGTTTTTTTCTACATATTCTAAATTCTATATACCTCAGATCACTACCAGAGGGCCTTCCAAACAGTGACCAATCCAGGAGTATTTGAGGCCTCTGTTCTAACTATATCTGTTCTCAGAAATAGCAGGAGATATATGCAGGGTCACAGGGGCGGATTGTACCAATCAAAATTCAGAGCTTTCTTTACTCTGACATTATATGTATTATAAGCCATGAACTAGCAGCATAAGCAGTAACAAAGGCCATTTAGACAACTTATATCATGTGAATAGGCCGAAGTAATTGTAGACACACATTATGCCTTATTCTCATTCTAAATCCAACTTATCTACACCTTCTACATTCCTTTTTAGGACACCGTAGCATCTGTACAGAGGCTGCTTCCATGCACACTTTGGTAGACACTGAACCCTTTTATCGCCAGTGTCATGGGTTCCTTCATGGGTGTTTTAAGATGGCTTCCATATCATATTAGAAAATAGACAAATCTAATTTTATATTGGTTGTGGGTGTCAGATTAAATTCAAGATAAATGACTAGCTACTAAACCAACTATAAACATTTTTTTATTTTCTTATTCAATAGTATATGAAAATAACCCAGTAAGTAACTTCTAGTTAGTGTCATTATAATTTTAGCATGACTTCAGCATTTGGAAATATGTAATTAATTTTAAATTTCTATTAGTACATATTAATCATCAATGAGGTATTTTTTGAATAATTATTTATTTTTGAAAGAGTGAGTAGGGGAGGGGCAGAGAGAGAAAGAGACAGAGGATCCGAAGCAGGCTTTGCACTAATAGCAGAGAGTCTGATACAGGCCTAGAACTCACAAACCATGAGATCATTACCTGAACCAAAGTCACACACTTAACCAACTGGGCCATCCACGTGCCCCATCAATGAGGTATTTTTAAATAACATTCAAATCAATCTGTCCTTAGAAGAGATTCTTCTAGAAAGGTTATTAATGGTACTATTAATAGACCTATGCCCTTTATTAAGATATAGTTCCAAAGTACACCAGTCAAATGGCATATTTACATTACACTTCATATTTAACATGTCCTCTTACTGGTGAACACTGTCACGTTAAACAATTAGGCAAAAACATACAATTATATAAATAGGAAATAAATTTAGATCCTCTATTATAACTGATATGTATGAAATTTACCTTACTTAGTTCAGTTAATAGACATTGAAATTATTCTATGTTCAGAAATTAAATAAAGCCTTAAGGATTCTAATATTACATATTATAGTGTGTGTGTATATATGTGTATATATATTGTGTATATACACATATACACACTACCTCCAGTATGCTCACAGTCTAATAAGGGATAATTACATTGTAATGTAGTAAATTCAATTACATATACACACGCATACACATACATACACACACACACACACACACACACACACACACAGTACTGTGTGCAAACTGATAAAGGGTGCTTACCTAGCTGCCAACTTCAGGGAAAGCTTTCTAAAGCATATGATACTGAAGGAATCAAATTTAGACTTACTTTCAACATGTCACTAATTGCTTTTTGCACTCTGTTTGCTCTTCAATTTGATACAGTGCTCTCCATTAAGGATAAACAATGGTTTTCAAGAGAAGAGGAGCGTGTGAGCGCATACATCATTCCTATCCAACCCCTGCTAATTTCATCCCAAGCCATCATCAACAAAAGCTAAGGAAAGGACTGAAAGAAAACACAATTAAGAAAGAAACATCTGAATTAAGGGTAAAAAACAAACCAACCAAAAAACGGTGACACACATATGCTATAAAAACTGAAGAATTTGTTCTAGGCAAAATGTATATAAGACTAAATAATTTTAAGACTCTAACCAAAGCAGTTTATTTACCTGGAAGTTGTTGCAATGTAACATGATTATGTAAGAGGTATACTGGCAAAAGCAACAATAAATCACATGATATTCCGAGAGCAAGCTAAAGATTAGAGCGACTTATGGGAAAGAAAAATATCCACTGCAGTTGGAACTTTTTTTTTTTTTTTTGGTAATCAAGGAAACAATTGTAAATTCACTGGCAACTGTGGCCAACTCCAAGTGGATTTATTGGGGAAAAAAGATACATTTTTTATGAATTGATAAATTCTGTGAACTATAAATACAAAATTTAGGGGAAGGTACAGAAATTTCCTGTTTACCCCTTGCTCCCATATATACATAGCATTTCCTTATAATCAATATCCCTTTCTGGAAATGGTACATTTGTACAGTTCATGAACCTATTTTGATACATTATAACTATCCAAAGTCCATAGTTTACATTAAGGTTCACTCTTGGCATTGCACTTTCTATGGGTTCAGATAAATAATATAATGACATGTATCTATAATAATACTATCATCCAGAGTATCTTCACTGTCCTAAAAATCCTCTGCACTTCACCTATATATCCCTCAAGACCCACTCCCAACTCTATACCAAACTATCGACAACCACTGCTTTTTTTTTTTTAAATTATTACCTGCATCTCCAGCTGTGCCTTTTCTAGATGTTAGATAATTGGAATCATACAGTATATAGCCTTTTCAGATTGGCTCCTTTCACTGTTCATGTCTTTTCATGGGTTGAGAACTCATTTCTCTTTAGCACTGAATAATATGCCATTGGCCACATGTACCAGTTTAATTACCTATTACCTACTGGAAAATATCTTTAGTGCTTCCAAGTTTGGGCAGTTATAAACAAAGCTACTCTAAATACTAATGTGCGCATTTTGCATGGAAATAAGGTTTTCAACTCCTCTGGGTAAATATGAAGGAGCACATTTGCTGGATCATATGGTAAGAGTATGTTTTGTTTTATGAGAAATGAACAAACTGTCTTGCAAAATGGCTGCCTCATCTTGTATTCCCACCACTAATGAATGACAGTTTCCGTAGCTCCACATTGTCACCAGTGTTTGGTGTTGTGAGTGTTCTGGATTTTAGCCATTGTCATAGGTATATAGTGGCATCTCATTATTATCATTTTGATTTGCATTTCCCTGATGACTTCTGATATGGAGCATCTTTTCATATGCTTATTTTCCATCTGTGTATCTTCTTTCGTGAGGTGTTTGTTAAGGACTTTGGCCTATTTTTAAATTGAGTTGTTTGCTTTCTGACTCTTGGGTTTTATAATTTCTTTCCGTATTTTAGATAAGAGTCCTTTATCAGATGTATCTTTTGCAGAATGTATTTTCCCAGTCTGTTGCTTGTCCTTTTACATTCACTTGACATTGTCTTTGATAGGGCATAAGGTTTTTGTTGTTGTTGTTTTGTTTTTTTTTAATGATGTTCAGGTTATCAGTTAATTCTTTCATAAATTGTATCTATGGCAATATACCTCATAGGATATCACCAAATCCAAGGTCATCTAGGTTTTCTCCTATTCTATCCTCTAGGAGTTTTACACTTTTGGATTTGACTTTTTTTTTTCCTTCCAGATTAATTTTTGTGAAGAGTGTGATGTCTGTATCCAGCTTCACTTCTCTTGCATTTCGATGTCCAGCTGTTCCAGCACCATTTGTTAAAAAGATGATCTTTGCTCCATTGTGTGTCTTTCCTACGTTATCCTAAACCAGCTGACTATTTATGGAGACCTATTTCTGGGTTCTCCATAATGTTTCATTGATCTATTTGTCGTTTCTTTTGTTAATACCACACTATCTTGATGACTGTTGTTTTCTAACAGGGAACTAAGGTGTGTAGAATCTGCCCCCCAACTTTGTTCTTCAATATTGTGTAGGCTGTTTGGGGTCTTTGCCTCTCCATATAAATTTTAGAATAATTTTGTCAACGTCTACAATATAACTTACTGTTTTTATGTTTTCTTTTGTTTTGTTTTCAATTGAAATTGCATTGACTCTATTATTCAGATTGGGAAGAACGGACATGTTAACAATATTGACGCCAATATTGTTGACATTTTTCCTACCCATGATCATGAAATCTCTCACCGTTTAGTTTAACTTTGATTTCATTCAGTTTTGTAGTTTTTTTCCATGTAATTCTTGTATATATTTTGTTAGATTTATATATATGTATTCCATTTTGGGGGATCTAATGTAAATAAATTGTGGTTGTAATTTTAAATTTCACTTGTTCATTGCTAGTTTATAGAACAGTGAAGACCTCTTGTGTATTAACACTGGATCCTACAAACTTGCTATAACTGACTTTGTCAGTTCTTCCAGATGTCCTACATTTTCTACAATTGATCGAGTCTGTGAACAAAGATACTTTTACATATTCTCTCTCAATCTGTATACATTTTATTTCCTTCCCTTGTCTTACGGAGTTAGTTAGTACTTCCAGTATGATATTGAAAAGGAGTTATGAGGAGCACCTGGGTGGCTCAGTCGATTAAGCATCCAACTTCAGCTCAGGTCATGATCTCATGGTTCGTGGGTTCGAGCCCCATGTTGGGCTCTGTGCTGACAGTTCAGAGACTGGAGCCTGTTTCAATTCTGTGTCTTCCTCTCTCTGTGCTCCTCCCCTGCACATGCTCTCTCTCTCTCTCTCTCAAAAGTAAATAAACATTAAAAAACTGTTAAAAAAAAAAAAGAAAAGGAATTATGACAGGGGACATCCTTGCTTTGCACCTGATTTAGTGGGTAAGCTTCAGCTTACTTATTACTGTCTATGATGTTAGTGGTGGGTTTTTGTATTTATTCTATATCAAGTTGCAGAAGTTCTGCTCTATTCCTAATTTGCTGACAGTTTCTATCACGAATGGCAGCTGAATTTTGTCCGTGCTTTTTTGTATCTACTGATAGAATCATGTGATTTGTCTTTTTTAGCTTATTGAGGTGATGGATTGCATTAATCCATTTTATTTATTTATTTATTTATTTATTTATTTTTATTTTTGAGACACAAAGAGAGTGCAAGCAGGGGAGGTTCAGAGAGAGAGGGAGGTATAGAACTGAAGCAGGCTCCAGGCTCTGAGCTAGCTGTCAGCACAGAGCCCAATGCAGGGCTTGAACCCACAAACCATGAGATCATGACCTGAGCGGAAGCCGGATGCTTAACCAACTGAGCCACCCAGGTGCCCCATCATTAATCCATTTTAGAATGTTAATCCAGTCTTGCCTACGTGGAATAAATCCCACTTGGTCATAATATATAATTTATTTTGTAAATTGTTAGATTCAATTTGCTTGTATTTTGTGGAGGATTTTTGCATGTATGTTCAGGAGAGATATTGGTTGTTTTCTTGTAATGCTTTTGGTTTTGATAATAAGGTAATACTGTCCTCATGAAATTAGTCAAGAAATACTTCCATTATTTCTATCCTCTGAGACCATAGAGAATTGGTGTAGTTTTTTCCTTACATGTTTGATGGAATTCACCAGGGAACACAACTGGGACCAGTATTTTCTGTTCTGTTTTAGGAGGTTATAATTTATTTATTCAATTTTCTTAACAGATATAGGCTTATTCAGATCTCTAGTTCTTGCTGTGAGAGATTTGGCAGGCTATGTTTTTCAAGGTCTTGGTCCATTCCCCGTAAAATTCATGGGCATAGAGTTGTTCATAGTATTCCTTGATTGCCTTTTAATGTGCCTCTCTATTGATCCAAAAAGAGTTAATTTTTCAGTTTGTTCAGCTTTTTATTTCTTGTTAGGCTGCATTGGTGAGTGCTAAGATCCTTAAATCCGAACCATGAACCAGAAGTCCTACTGATCATTTTTTAAAATTTTAAATGGACTTTTTAGCATTTCTATGGGTTTTTTTGGTCTGTTATGTAGAATAACACAATTCTATATCTTTTTCAATATTTTCAAAAAGAATTCATTCTTTTTTCCAGATTTCTGGTTTAAAAGATTCATTCATATTTATTCTAGGAGATATTTGCTTTTCTGAAAAAAATATTTTGACTTCATTCAGGTTTTAAAACTTGTTAACATTTCCACCAAGTATATCTGTTCTGAAAATTTATATCCAGACAATATAATTTTTGTCAGAAAAAAAAGTTTTAAAATGTATTAAATATCAGAAAATTAATGCAGCTTACAAAATTAAATGAAAACAAATATTAAAGTCTAAAAATGAATATTATTAGAATACATATATAATGCAAGATTATGTCTTACTGTACAACATTAACAAAATATCCTCAAAAGATAAAAACTAAGCAAACAACAATGGCACAAAAGAACTGCAAATGCTTTTTTTAATTCACTGATTCTTTTGATTTATATTCTCTTTCAACCACTTTGATCCCAACAGGTTGTTTTAAAACAAATGATGCATTTCCAAAACAGCCACAGCAACAAGAATTCTTTGGAATTGTGCCTTTTTTTCATACTCAAGATTTTCCTAAAATAAAAGGCTACTTGCTTGATATCATAAGTTAACCCTGAGGGGTCTCAGGTAGATGTCAACAAAGGGAAAATTAGGCAATATGGTGGTTTATGTATTGATGATTAAAAAATTTTTTTTTAAATCAGTGCTTATATTTCTGACTATACTTCATTTTAGCTGCTGGAAAGCAACTATCCTATCTGCTTTTTACATAGTATTTGAGATGAATTAAGGGCTTGATATGTATTTTCAAATGAATAGTCATTACACATTGATGGCAATTTTTTCTTTATGTATGAGTATATTATGTAAGAGTATAAGTATCCCATTCAGTTAATATCTGCTTTCTGCAGTATAATGTTGCTTTCAGGTCTAGGAGAAGGGAGACAGAGAGAGAATGGGAAAAGAAATTATCTCAGCAGGATGTCTCCCTCCTATTGATAAAAAGATTGAGTAAGGCTTAAAGGAGCTCTACACAACATCATCTAACGTATCCCCTGTTCTTTTGTCTTACACAATAGAGGACATTCCAAAAAGCCAGCATATACATGAATGCACTAGCTAATTCCGTATTATTTGTAGAGTTACAACCAGGAGAGAAATGTAAGCCATCAAAATAATTTGAAGATTTCAACCCAAGTATGTGGCTTTTTTTTTTCAGGCTCTAAAGACTACCTGGAAAAAACTCCATTACCAGGAAAACAGATACATTTTTCTGAGCATAAATAGTATATAAAACTCAACACTGGAAATAAGATTCCGAATTGAAAATGTTCATCTTGACCCAAGAGAAAAATGGAGGCAAAGTCGAATGTTTTAGGAATTTATTTCCCTAAAATTCATCCAAATCAGATAACCATTTGGGAAAATCATGCATAAAAAATCCCTTCTGCCAGTTTTCTATTTCATTCATTATAATCAGAAATTAGAGCTTTTGGGCAATTACAATGCAAATATACAACTTCTTCAGTGATTGAATCTAACCTCAGGAAGAGAAAATGCACTTTTCACTCATAGAATCTAATGATAGATATAATCATTCATTGATATAAAAGAGGCATTAGTGCTTAACTGCCTGAATTTGGCCTATTAAAGGGTTTGGGCAAGCATTTATGCTTGCACATTTATGATTAGGTTATTATGAAAGAGACTGCCATCAAGGAATAAATTTGAGTTTTATGATCTGATAGTAAGGAGTTTATCCCAGTATAACTTATATCAGTGTTCCAATGTCCCACAGGCACTCTGAATTCTTCATGTCCAGTGCTAAACCTATTTTTACTTTATCCTTTTCCCTACTTACTCTATCCTTATTTATATTACCAACATCTTAGGGAATGGCAACACTAATCATCCAGTCACCCAAGCCAAAAACATGAGAGACATTTTATCATTCCTCTCTCTCAATCTACACATGAAATCTTTCAAAGTGACCAGATCCTCCATCCTTAGTCTCTCTCAAGGGTACCTCAGTCTCTCCAGTCCTTTAGACAACACCTAAGTTTCAATATTCATCATTTTTTTCTAAATTTTTGTAATCGTCTCCTACCCAGTTTTTCTCATTTCAGTCTCAGCCCTTTCTCACTGATTTTTCCCTTGCACCTGAAGAGATCCTTTTTAGAATGCCAAGGACAAACCACTTTCCTGTTCAAATCAATTCATTACCCTCTATGACTTTCAGAATAAAACCAGACTCTTCCCCATAACACAGTGGCTCTGATCACTAGGTTTTCATCTCTCTTAAGTTCACAACTTCAGCCTCTCATCCCTTGAACTGAAACACAGCTGTTTCTCTTTCTGGATTAGACCCCTCCTATCTGAAAATTTGGCCAATTTAACATTCCTGAAGGATTGAACTAAATAATTGCCACTGGGCCACTTATTTTCACTTCTGTCCTCCAAACTCCCCAACTTAACTGCTAAACTGTATTGGTACCTAAGCTCTATTTTATTTATTTATTTATTTATTTATTTATTTATTTATTTATTTATTTATTTTTACTTACATACCTATTTGTAAATACCTCAAAGGCAGATAAGTATATGTATCTCTTTGTTTTCTGATAATCTATTATGAAGCCTGGTACATTCATTTGTTAAGTGAATGAAGTGGAATACTTTTTCACTCTTAAGAAAATTAGGATACATCCCCTTTAAGTTATGTATTGGAGCACCTGGATAGCTCAGTTGGCTAAGCATCTGACTTTGGTTCAAATCATGATCTCACAGTTTGCGGGTTCAAGCCCTGTGTTGGGCTCTGTGCTGACCCCTTAGATTCTGGAGCCTGTTTCAGATTCTGTGTATGTCTCTCTCTCTCTGCCCCTCCCGTGTTTGCACCTGTCTTTCTCTCTCTCCAAAATAAACAAACATTTTAAAAAAAATTTTAGAGCACATTTAAGTTGCATAACAATACTCTGATTATTCAAAATGTAATATAAGTAAAAGGCACTATCCAAAACTACTTTTTTCTCTTCTAAAGGTTCACCTCATGGAACCATAAAAATCCTTAACATGCTTAATATATTTTGGAAAAAATGAATTGTTCCTGATACAGGATAAATATATATTTCCAGAGTATATTTGATTGGGGAAAAAACATTTTTTAAAAAATTTTGTCTATTTTGAGAAAGACAGAGACAGTGTGAGTGAAGGAGGGGCAAGAGAGAGGGAGACAGAATCCCAAGCAGGCTGTGCACTGTTAGCATGGAGCTGGAGACAGGGTCCAGACCCACAAAACCTGATCATGACCTGAGCTGAAACCAAGAGCTGGGCACTTAGCCAACTGAGCCACCCAAGAGCCCCAGGACAAAACATTCTCTATGAGTAAAATCATTGTCGACTGTTTTTACAAATGCCAACACTCTTTATATATCTCCACTTTCCATATCAAATACATGGATAATATGACCAAAAGTTAGGTAAAGTGTTTTCATTCTCACCAAATATAGAATTCATAGCATTTACTAGGTACTCACATATGAAAAATTAAAATTCTTATTTAAATGACAATAAACAAAGATCTATTGATAATTATTTTAAATGTAAATAGGCTAAATACCCTAATGAAAAAGCACAGAGGGATGAATAAAAAAAAAAAACTACATGCTATCTAAATAGACTCACTTTGGGGCACCTGGGTGGCTATTGATTTCAGCTCAGGTCATGATCCCAAGACGCTGGGACTGAACTCTGCATCAGGCTCTGCATTGAGCATGGAGCCTGCTTAAGATTCTCTCTCCCCTGCTCTGTCCTCTGTCCCTCTCTCCATCTCCCTTGCTCTGTAAATAAAAACTAAAAATTTAAAAATAATATACATAAAGTAGACTCACTTTAGATCTAAAGACACACAGACTGAAAGTAGAAGGATGGAAGAAGAAAGAAGGGGTAGCAATGCTTCTACCAGACAAAACAGACTTTACAGCAAATACTGTAGCAATAGACAAAGATATCCATGCTATAATGATAAAGGGATCAATCCAACAAGAAGATATAACACTTGTAAATATTTATGAATACAACAGAGGAGCACCTAAGTATATAAAGTGAATAATAAACAGACACAAAAGGGAAAATTGACAGTAATACAATAATAACTTTATCAGCCCACTGGCATCAATGGATAGATTAACCAGACAGAAAATTAACAAGGAAATATTGGCTTTAAGAGGCACATGGATTAAATATAACTATGTACAGATTACATATTAGACCACACTTAGTAGTTTTATACAGGATGTTCCATCCAAAATCAGTGTAATACACATTCTTATAAAGTGACATGGAACATTCTCCAGGATCGATCACATGTTAGGCTGCAAAACAAGTCTCAATAAGTTTAAAGGAAATGAAATCGTATCAAGCATCTTTTCTCATCATAAAAGTACATGACACTAGAAATCAATTATAAGAAGAAAACTGGAAAAAATACAAATATATGGAGACTAAGTAGCATACTAGTAAATCATGAAGAAATCAAAGAGGAATTCAAAAAATAACTTAAAACAGGAGCACCTGGATGGTTCAACTGGTTAAGTGTCTGACTCTTGGTTTTGGCTCAGGTTGCGATCTCATGGTTTTGTGATTTAGAGCCGCACATCAGGTTCTGTGCTAGCAGCGCAAAGCCTGTTTGGGATTCTCTCTCTCTCCCTCACTCTCTCTACCACTCCCCAACTCGTGCTGTCTCTGTCTCACTCAGAAATAAATAAATAAATAAGCAAATAAACAAACAAACAAATAAACTTTAAAACTTTTTTAAACATAAATGAAAATAAAAACACAATGTTTCAAAATCTTTGGGACACAGCAAAAATAATTTTAAGAGAGATGTTTATAGTGATACAGGCCCATCTGAAGAAACAAGAAAAATCTCAAAGAAACAATCTGACTTTATACCTAAAGGAAGTAGAAAAATAAGAACAAAGTCCAAAGTTAATAGAAGGAAGGAAATAATAAAGATCACAGTGGACACAAATACTTAAAAAAATAGAAATGATCAATGAGACTAAAATCTGATACTTTGAAAAGGCATGAAAAAATAAACCTTTAGCCAGATTTGGCAAGAAAAAAAGAAAGAGGACCCAAACAAATAAAGTCAGAAATGAAAGTGA
This sequence comes from Suricata suricatta, assembly GCF_006229205.1. Classification (NCBI taxonomy): domain Eukaryota; kingdom Metazoa; phylum Chordata; class Mammalia; order Carnivora; family Herpestidae; genus Suricata; species Suricata suricatta. The sequence goes on from NC_043704.1 coordinate 116,701,408, forward strand.
AGTTATAAATGATAACACAAAAATACAGAGGTTCATAAGAGATAATTACACACTAACAACCTGGACAAATCTAAAAAACAAAAACAGAAACAAAAAAAAGATAAATTTCTAGAAACATAACAATCTTCCAAGACAGAGTCAGGAAGAAATACAGAATATGAACAAATTGATTGTTAGCAATAAAACTGAATAAATAATCAAAATATTCCCCCCCAAAAAACAAAAAATCAGGACCAGATCGCTTCACAGGTAAGTACTACCCAAATTTAAAGAAGAGTTAATACCCATGCTTTTCAAACAATTCCAAAAAAATCAAAGAAGAAAGAATGCTTCCAAACTCATTCTATGAGGCCAGCATTATGCTGATACCAAAATTAGAGAAAGGCACTACAAAATAAAAAAAAAAGGAAAATACACCTGATAATATGCAAAGATTCTCAATAAAATATTAATAAACTGAATTCAACAATATATTTAAAGGGTCAGACATCATGATAAAGTGGGATTTATAACAGGGATGCAAGGAGGGTTCAATATCTGCAAATCTATCAATGTAATCACTACATTAACAAAGTAAAGGACAAAAATCATATAATCATTTTCACAGATGCAGAAAGAAACATCTGACAAAACTAAACATCCATTTGATAAAAAAAAAAAAATCTTACCACTGTGGGTATAGAGATAATGCAGCTCATCATAATAAAAGCCTTATGTGACAAACCCACAGCTAATACCATACTCAATGGTAAAAACTTGAAAGGTTTTCCTCTAAGATCAGAAACAAGAGAAGGATGCCACTTTTATTCACATGTTACTGGAAGCCCTAGCTACAGCAACTGGGCAAGAAAAAAAAAATAAAATGTATACAGAGTGGAAAGGAAAAGAAGTAAAACAATATTTACTAGTGACATGATACTATATATAAAAAAAGACATAGAGTCTTCACAGAGGAAAAGCTTATTAGAACTAATAAATGAATTCAGTAAAGGTACATGATATAAAATCATCACGTAAAAATGTGGCACTTCTATATACTAATAATGAAGTATCACAAAGACAAGATAAAGAAAATAATCTCATTTACAGTTGCACCAAAAAGAATAAAATATCTGGGACTAAATCAATCATGAAGGTGAAAGACCTGCACTCTGAAAACCAGGACATTGATGAATTTGAAGACAACACACATAAAGAAAAACATATAATATGCTCATTAATTGGAAGAATTAATATTGTTAAAATTTCCAGATGATTGAAAGCAATCTATAGATTCAATGCAGTCCTATTAAAATAACAATGGCATTTTTATAGAACTAGAGCAGAGAACCCTAAAATTTGTATGAAAGCACAAAAGTCCCAAATAGACTAGAGCAAGAGCAAGAAATATGAAGACAGCATGCTCCCAGGTTTCAAATTATACTACAAAACTATGGTCATTAAAACAGTGTAACACTGGCACAAAAACAGACATGTAGATGAGTGAAATAGAATAGAGAAACAGAAATAAACCCACTTTCATATGGCCATTTAATCTATGACAATGCAAGAAAATACAAGAAGGAAAGATAGTCTCTTCAATAAATGGTGATGAGAAAACTGGACAGCTACATGCAAAAGTATTAAACTGGACCATCATCTTACACCATACAAAAAAATAAATTCTAAATAGATTAAAGACTTGAATGTAAGACCTGAAACCATAAAACCCCTACAAAAATAGGCAGTATGCTCTTTGGTATTGGTGTTGATTGTTTATTTTGTTACCTCAAGTAGGGCAACAAAAGTGAAAATAAAGAAATGGGATTACATTAAACTAAAAAGCTTTTGCACAGTGAAGTAAGCCATCAACAACATAAAAAGGTAACCTATGGAATAGGGAAAATATTCACAAATGATGTATCTGATAAGGGGTTTACATCTAAGATATATAAAGAACCCATACAACTCAATATCAAAAAACCAGAGATCCCAGTTAAAATGTGGACAGAGGACCTGAATAGACATTTTCCAAAGAAGACATACCATTGACCAATAGATTGACCAATAGGCACATGAAAAGATGCTCAACATCTCTATCAGGGAAATGCAAACTATAAGATCACCTCACACATGTTCGAATTATTACTATAGTAATGGTGATCAAACTGTAATCAAAATGACAAGATACAACTATTGGCAAGGATGTGGAAAAAAGGAAACTCTTGTGCTCTATTGATAAGAATGCAAATTGCATCAGCCACTATAGAAAAGATTAAGGAGTTTTCTTTAAAAAATTATAAATAAAACTACCATATGTTCCAGAAATTCCACTTGTAGGTATTTATAAAAAAAAAAAGTGAAAACACTAATTCAAATATGTATCCCTATATTAATTGTAGCATTATTTACAATAGCCAATATATAAATGAAACCTAAATGTCCATCAATAGATGAGTGAATAACAAAATGTGATATGTACATACATACATGTGTGCCAAAATATTACTCAGCCTTAAAAAATTTAAAATACTTGAAACAGATAAACATGGGGGAGAGAAGGGAAAATAAAATAAGACAAAATCAGAGAGGGAGGCAAACCATAAGAGACTCCTAAATACAGAGGACAAATTGAGAGTTGCTGGATAGGAGGGGGAGGGGATTGGCTAAGTGGGTGATGGGCATTAAGGAGGGCACTTGTTGGGATGACCACTAGGTCTTCTATGTCAGTGATGAATCACTGGGTTCTACTCCTGAAACCGATACTACACTAATGTTAACTAGCTTGAATTAAAATTAAAATAAATGAAAAATAAAGTACTTGTCATTTATGACATGGATCAACCTAGAGAGTATTATGCTAAGTGAAATAAGTCAGAGAGACAAGGGCAAATAACAAATACTATATGATTTCACATACATGTGAAATCTAAAAATCAAAACAAACAAAAAATATAAACAGACTCATAAACACAGAAAACTGGTGGTTGTTAAAGGGGAAGGGAATAACTCTACAAAAGAGACTAAAGAGGTGAAAGGGAATTAAGAAATGCAATCTTCCAGTTATAAAATACACAAGACACTGGGATGTGATGTCCAGCATATAGTTAAAAATACTGTGGTTACAGACAGTAACTAGACTTACTGTAGTGACCATTTGATAATATATACAAATATCACATCTGTGTGTTGTACACCTGAAACTAATACAATATTGTATGCCAATTATTCTTAAATAAAAATATAAAATAAAATACTTTGTTCTTTTGAGCAGTGAAAATTGTCACATTACCTGCCAAAGTTTCTTTTCATAAAAAGGTTGTCTCTTAATCTTGAAAATTTTAAACACTGTCTAGAAAAGAAAATTATTTTTAAGTCTGTCAACATATATAGTTTGCTCTGCATGTTCTTATTTAGGCAAAAAATTTTTTTGATAAAACAGTCAATATTTTCTAAGTTGTCTAACAGTTATATATAAGCATATATATATATATATATATATACACACACATACACACATGTATATATATATATATATACATACACACACGTTATGCTTTTTAATGCTCAGGAGCAGTGGTGGGAAAATAAAAGAAAAGAATATTGTTTCAATCTATATTGTGTACCAGGCATTTTACATATATTTTATTTAGCCATAAATGCTTAGGAAATTGTATGTATCTTATTTAATATTAAATAATAAAATGATCTTCTTCCATTGACTCCTGAGAAGGAAACATTATTGATACCAGATTAATGAAGTAAAATTCCATTAACAAAAAATATAACTTAACAAATAGCACCAAGATTATGAAGTACTAAATTACAGATATTCATTGAAAATAGCCCTTAAAGGGGCACCTACGTGGCACAGTCAGTTGACGGTCCAACTTCAGCACAGGTCATGATCTCACAATTCGTGGGTTCAAGCCCCACACCTGGCTATGCACTAACAGCAGCCTAGATCCTGCTTCGGATTCTCTGTCACCCTCTCTCTATCTGTCCCTCCCCTGTGCATTCCCTCTCTGTCTCTCTCTCAAAAGTAAACATAAAAAAAGAAAATAGTCATTAAAAAATAAAATGTTTTTATATGTTAAAGCCTCTGTATAAAATGCTATCATATAAAAGTTTAACCCATATGATATCAATTCTGCTTGTTTGTCATTCTGCCCAAAAGAGCCAGCCAGATAACGTTTGAATTTCTATCTTGGTCAAAAGATATGCTGCTGAGGGTATTTCCATGTATTCCTTATCATCTTCCTTCACTTATCTTTTTCTTCACTTTCTTGTTATCCTTTTTATATACAACCTTGTACTGAAATATTTGTTACTTTTCAAGTTATTCTTTTCTATTTCATTTTTAGTCAATAGCGGGTTATAGAAAGTTTTCTTGCTGAATGCAGTTGAACTAGACACTTTTTCTTCTCTCAGTAATAAGATAGCAGCATCTATATCCTGTACAATAATGGGAAGCCAAAATAGTGTCATTTTCTCTTATTCAGAGGAAAAAAACCTGAAAGTCATATTGTCTTTGCTATTCTCTAACAACTTAATAACAGAGCAAGTTCTGTAAATTCTGATACATTTTATACTAGATTTCTATGAAAAATATTTCAAAGATAAAACTGATAGGTAAGTGTATATATTTCATGTAAAACGAATACCAGAGTACCGTATAAGACATTTGGTATTGGTTTAGCAAAATAGTCAAAGTCGATGTTTGTTTGGTCTTGTTTTGTTTCAGTCATCTACTGCCATAAAATAAGAAAATTGAAAACCTGGTAAAATATAAAAATCTAACTTCGAGATAAATGTATAGTACTTTCATATTAAGTAACTTTCTAAAATGATGATGCAAAATATTTGACTTACAAAAAACTAAAATAAGACATATAAATATTTTACTTCTGAATCATATTTTTTAGTGGCTGAGTTTCTTAGCACCACTTACATAAATTATAATAAATAAATTTCTTTGATTTCTGTCAAAATACCCAAGTTTCTTGGGGTGATTTGTTGTGATAACTAGCAAAATACAATTGTGAAATTCTTTACTATAATCAAAAAAAAATTAATTTTTTGTCAATAATATTGTCAAAAACAAAAATAAATTAATCCCTATGATAGCATAAAGTCTATAATTGGCCATAATTATTATATTGCTTAAAACATTATGTTTTTAAAATTATATCTTTTAAATTTATATATTTTAAATTATAGCATTTAAAACAAATATGTTTATAAATTGTGGCAAAGTTAACTGGAGTCAAAATGTGACTTAAACTATTGCGAGGCTCTCTACAATATTTCTTTTTCCTTTTCCCGTGCTTTGTAATCAAATTATTTAAGTATGTTGCAATACGAATCTATATAGTATTTACATAAACTGGCAAAGCCGTATTCTCCTTTGCTTCAGTCTATTCACAAGTATGAAAAATATGATTTTTTCAAATAGACTATTAAGAAGCCATTCTGCTTCTAATCATTTTATTAGAATTAAAGTTGACCATGAGAATATATTAATATATTAAATTTCAAATATTATTTTGGAAATAATTATGTCTAACCTGAAGAAAAATAAGATACTCGCCTTTCTAAAAAAGATACCATTTCTTCTAGCTCATTAATAATCTAAAAATAATAACAACAACAACAGCAACAGAAAAACAGATAACACAGGTGAATAAACCTTATTCATCTATTACAGGTCAGAATAATACCACTTGGAAAAGTAAACATCTCTCTTTTCCTAATTTGGCCACAGAAGTACAATACTATTCATAAACCTTTAGAAGAAGATCTACCAACATTAAAGTTATTAGCAAGAATATACCTCAGGCCCCAAAGAATATGACGTAGGTCACACAGCCATACCCCAGGTTATAGGGACAGAGAAAGGAATACATAAAACTAGACTGGGCTTGCAATTAGGCAGTTTCGTGAAACTGGAGCAGTGGCAATGATAGTAGTATTACTCACTAGCTACAGTGAGATCCTACTTGGAAACTTGAATGGAATAGAAACAGGAAATAACAAATAAAGAGAAGTGAATCGTAAATGCTTTGAATTTCCAAGTATTGCAGAGCAATTGCTATAGTTGTGGAGTCTAGGTAAGTCAAGGTAGTAATTAAATGATATCATTTCATGCCTCCCTTCCTCCTATATTATAATAACTTGTCTAAGTGCTGCTCATAGAAACCAACAGAAAAGTTGTTAGTTCTCTCTTGCTGCAGTAAGGTAGCTCAGCATCAGAGCAAAACAAGCAATATTTTTCAACACTAACCCACAGTAAGGAATCATTTAATGAATTACCAAGAGTCATCACCTACTGTCTGAACAACACCAATCTAGGTACTTTTCCAATATCCAATTTCTTCTAATGCTCATCATTCTGCTAAATCACTACCTTGAAACTCTGAAGTCCCCTTGAGTAATACTCCACTGACAGTTGTGTCCAGCCATTCTGGTTGCATTGATTTCTGCCATTACAATCCAGTGTAAGAAACAGTATGGTTAAGGTGCTATGGGAGACAATGGAGAAAATGGGAAGAAATTATTAACAGATTTTTCCAAAGGCACCTGGGGGGCTAAGTCAGTTGAGCATTCGACTTCGGCTCAGGTCATGATCTCACAGTTCATGGGTTCAAGCTCCGCATCAGGCTCCTTGCTGACACCTCAGAGCCTGGAGCCTGCTTCAGGTTCTGTGTATCCCTCTCACTCTCTTCTCCTCCCCGACTAGTGCTCTGAGTCTCTCCCTCTTTCAAAAACAAATAAATTTTTAAAAAATTAAAACATTTTTCCAATGGCAAAAGTATATTAATATATTATAATGGAATTGTAAGTGTTCTAGGACAAATTTGTCATTACAATTGAACCCTACCATGAAAAATGGGTACAACTACAAACAAACTGTTTTCTAAGGAAAAGAAAAAAAATTTCTTCATTTCTAGTTAGGTAGTAAAGAATTTGGCTTAGCCCCAAGAGGAGTCTGAGTTTTACCTTTGGCTTCTAGGAAGTTATCTATGTTCTACCTGACAGCAATGTCTTGTTTAGGTTGGAGGCCAGCCACACAGTATCCAAGACCCATCCCAACAATCTTAGAACGTGTATAACAAAAGCCTGTGTTCTCCACCACTCATGCCAGTAGACACCAAAAAGCATTTGATAAAATCCAACATCTATCCCTGATAGAAATTATGAGCAAATGAGAAATAGAAAGAAATTCTCTCAACCTGATAAAGGGCATTTATGAGAAATCTATGAGAAGCTTTATAGTTAGTGTTCTTCCTAACATTAGGAACAAGATAAGAATGTCCAATCTTTTTGTAATTAATTTTTTTTTAATCTTGATTTCTTGAGAGAGAAAGACAGACAATGTGAACAGGGGAGGAACAGAGAAAAAAAGAGACAGAGAATCTGAAGCAGGCTCCAGGCTCTGAGCTGTCAGCACAGAGCTCGATGTGGGGCTCAAACTCACAAACCATGAGATCATGAGTGAGCCAAGTTGGACACTTACCTGACTCAGCCACCCAGCTGCTCCAAGGATGTCCATTCTTACCACAACCATTCAACAGTCTTTTGGAGCTTACAGCCATTATAATCAGTCAAGAAAATGAAATAAAATGAATCCAGTTTAAAAAGGAAGAAGTCTTTATTCACAGATGACATGATTTTCTACGTAGAAAATCCAAAGGAACTTACATTTAAAAAAAAAAAAAGTTACTGGGGCACCTGGGTGGCTCAGTCGGTTAAGCCTCCGACTTGGGCTCAGGTCAGTTCTCACGTTCGTGGGTTCGGGCCCCGCATCAGGCTCTGTGCTGACAGCTAGCTCAGAGCCTGGAGCCTGCTTCCGGTTCTGTGTCTCCTTCTCTCTCTGCCCCTCCCCCTCTCATGTTCTGTCTCTCTCTGTCTCAAAAAGAAATAAAACATTAAAAAATTTTAAAAAAAACGTTACTAAAGGTAATGTGATTAGCAAGGCTTTAGAATACAATATCAATATACCACAGACTAATCTTGTTTCTTGAATAAAAAAACAGTAACACTTAAAACATCAGCATAAATATAAAATAATTAGGGATAAACAAGCAAAAGATGTACAAGACCTAAGGTTAATTAGATGGTTTCTCAAAGTTGTCCCTTTCAAGGCAGTTAGACTTTCATGCCTCCTGTAGTTTCCTCCTCTGTGAAATGAGGAGAAAACCTCATTTTATACCTGATATATCAGGGCTATAATGCTGACTCATTGATATGACCAGAAGGCACTTAAAAGAGTATCTAGCACATAGTATTCCAACTACGAGTATTTAATTTTGATAAGTTTTAATTATACCGGAGTAAGAGTTAATAATCTTTCATAAGTGGAAGGAAGTGAAGAAGAAAATACAGTTACTACCTTACTAAACTATTTGTACTTGCTCTAGCTATGGCATTTGTCATATTGATCATTCCCTTCTGCAAACCATCCTTCGGTGTCTTTCGTTATACCACAGTGTTCTAACTCTCCTTCCATTCCCTTTCAGTCTCTTTTTTGGTTTTTAATTCCTTTAATTAGCTTTTTGTATTGTGATATTTCCAAGGCTCTATTTACTCCCGTCTCCTCCCCACCCCTTCCTTCCTTTCCTCTCCTTTTCTCACTCTACTATGGACTGTTTGACTCATGTATTAATTACATTTCTGTTTAAAACCTTTCTTCTGAGCTATAGACTCAGATATTCACTATCTTGTTGGATATCTCTACCTGAAATCTTGCCTCATTTCTCACTCTATTTATTTCTGTCCCTAGTTGACTCAAAAATAACATCCATTTGTTGATGTTCAAGACTCAGTTGATGAGGAAAGTTGGTACAGGAGCCAGTGCTTGAGCCAAAAATACACATACACACACACACACACACACACACACACATAAATCAGTTTGGCAGAAAGACAGAAATGAGAAATAATCTAATTAATAGGAAGAAGGGAGAAAAGTTACAGACATGTAAACTATAGCTCTTTTGGAAAATATATGCACATTGCTATGCCTATATATAGGAGATGATGAAGTAAAGAGAGAAGTTTGTTGGCAATAGTTCAATGAACAATTGTGTACAACATGCAACTACACAGAAAATGTGTTGTAATATTAAGTTAAAAAAGAAAGTACAAAAATAAATATATATTTAAGGCATTATAACGTCAACTATAATGTCAAATATTTAAAAACAACCGCGTAGAGACATTGCATCCTGTGATGGAAGTGAACCAAAATGTTCATAGTGATTAAAATCTTAAATTACTTTTCTATTTTTCTCAAATTTTTGGAGTACTGTTATCCCCCAACCTACATTAACATAAAAGATTTAAAAAAGGATTTTAAAAAATCTATTCACTCTTACACAACTTTCCATCTTTATTCCTTTGTTTCTCCAATTTAATTCAGACAATTCCTATACTATTTTCTCAACATGCAACTCTTGTACTGTTTGTCCACTTGGAATCTGCACACCTGGTTCTGAAAATGTCTTATAATGCCTATAATAATAGCAACTGCAGTAGCAGTGCAAGTAATAAATTAACATTTGCTAATTACTTATTCTGATACAAGCATGATGCTAAACCCTTTAAATTATTTCAAAAAAAGAGCACGTGGGTGGATCAGTCAGTTAACTGTCTGACTTCAGCTCAGGTCATGATGTCATAGTTCACGAGTTCAAACCTCTGCTTGGGCCCTGTGCTGACAGCTGGGAGCCTGCTTTGGATTCTGTGTCTCCCTCTCTCTCTGCCCCTCCTCTCCCCTCAAAATAATAAACATTAAAAAAAATTTTAAACCTAAAAATATAAACATTTTAAAAGTTAAAGAAAAATCATTTCAAAAAAATTTTTAATGTTTACTTATTTTTGAAAGAGAGAGACAGAGTGTGAGTAGGGGAGGGGCAGAGAATCTGAGAGAGACGCAGAATCCGAAGCAGGCTCCAGGCTCTGAGCTGTCAGCCCAGAGCTTGATGCAGGGCTTGGACTTGTAAACTATTAGAATGTGACCTTAGCTGAAGTCAGTCACCTAACTGACTGAGTCACCTAGGTACCCCAAACCCTTTGAATCACTTCAATTAAACTTCAAAATAATATGAAGTGAGTATGGTTATTTAAAGTATAATTCATACTCTTAGAGAAAAATCTCTCAGTTTTTCACCATTATGACCAGTATTTTGTTAAGAGTTTTTATCATGAAGATATTTGTACTTTGTCAAATGCTTTCTTCTGCATTTAGAGAGATGATCATATGGTTTGTATCTTTTCTCTTGTTAATGTAATATATCATGTTGATTGATTTGTAAATATCGAACCATACTTGCATCCTTATCATAAATCCCCTACTTGATCATGCTGAATGATATTTCTTAATGTATTGTTGGATTCAGTTTGCTAACATTGTGTTGAGAGTTTTTGCATTAATGTTTTTACTGGTCTATAGTTTTTTTTGTAGTGTCTTTATCTGGCTTTGGTATCAGAATAATGGTGGCCTCATAAAATAAATTTGGAAACTTTCTTCTTTCTATTTTTTTGGAATAGTTTGAGAAGAATGGGTATTAATTCTTCTTTAAGTGTTTGGTAGAATTCACCTATAAATCTATCTGGTCCTGAACTTGTATTAGTTGGGAGCTTACTTATTACTGATACAGTTTTGTTGGTAGTGATCAGTCTGTTCAAATTTTCTATTTCTTCCTGAGTCAATTCTTGTATGTACTCCATTTCTAGAAATTTATCCACTTCTTCTAGGTTGTCCAGTTTCTTGGCATATAATTTTTCATAATATTCTCTTATAACCTTTTTAACTTCTGAGGTGTCAGTTGTTATTTCTTCTCCTTCATTTCTAACTTTACTGAGTCCTCTCATATTTTTATGATAAATCTGGCTAAAGGTTTATCAATTTTATTGATCTTTTCAAAGAACTAGCTTCTGGTTTCATTGATATGCTCTATTGTGGGGTTTTTTTTAAGTCTCTATTTCACTTATTTCTGCTCTAATTTTCATCATTCCCTTCCTTTTATTGTAGGTGGGTCTTGGGGGTTCTAGTTTTAGCTCCTTTAGGCGTAAAGTTGGATCATTTATTTGAGATTTTTTCTTGCTTCTTGACACAGGCAGATTATTGCTATAATCTTCCCTCTTAGAACATTTTTTTGCCCCATCCCAAAGATTTGGAACATTGTGTTTTCACTTTCATTTGTCTCTCTGTATGCCCACTCTCACCACTTTTATTCAACATACCACTGGAATTCCTAGCCTCAGCATTAGACAAGGAAAAAATAAATAGAAGGGATCCAAATTAGTAAGGAAGAAGTAAAACACTATTTGTATATGACATGATATTATACATGGAAAACCCTAGAGATTACACACACACACACACACACACACACACACACACACACACACACATACACACACTATTAGAGTTGACAAATCCAGTAAAGTCATGGGAAATAAAACTAATATAGAAATCTGTTGCATTTTTTTACACTAACAGTAAATTACCATAAAAAGAAGTTAAGAAACCAATCCCATTTCTGATAGCACCAAAAAAATAAAATACCTAGGAATTAACTAAGAAGGTGAAACATCTGTATCTGAAAACTACATAAAACTTTGATGAAAAAAATCAAAGATGACATAAACAAATGGGAAGATAAATCATACTCATGGATTAGAAAAACAAGTGTTAAAATAAGAGTCAAAGTATGGAAAGAGCCCAAACGTCCACTGACTGGTGAATGGATAAAGAAGAGGTAGTGTGTGTGTGTGTGTGTGTGTGTGTGTGTGTGTCTACATATATATATGTGATGGAATATTACTCAGTCTTCAAAAGGAATGGAATCTTGCCATTTGCAACAATATGGATGAAACTAGAGTGCATTATGCTAAGTGAAATAAGTCAGAAAAAGACAAGTATCATATGATTTCACTCATATGTGGAATTTAAGAAACACAACAGATACAGGAGAAGGGAAGGAAAGTAAGATTAAAAACAGAGGGAAGCAAACCATAAGAGACTCTTAAAGACAGAAAACAAACTGATGGTTGCTGGAGGGGAGGTGGGTAGGGGGATGGGCTAAATGGGTGATGGGCATCAAGGAGGGCACTTGTTGGGATGATCACTGGGTTCTACTCCTGAAACCAATATTACAGTATATATTAACTAACTTGAATTTAAATAAATAAAATTTTTAAAAGGAAAATACATGTCTATACTACCAAAGAAATCTACAGATTTAATGAAATCCCTATCAAAATACCAATGATACTTTTCAAAGAACTAAAACTCATAATCCTAAAATATGTATGGAAACCCAAAAGACTCCAAATAACAAAAGCAACTTGAGAAAGAAGAACAAAACCAGGCCTATCACATTTCAAGATTTCAAGATACATTACAAAACTGTAGTAATTAAAACAATATGATACTGATAGAAAAATAGAAACAGAGATTAATGGAAAAGAATACTGAGCCCGGATACAAACCCACAATTTTTTGGTCAATTAATCTACAACTAAGGAGGCAAGAATATTGGGTGGGAAAAAGACAGTCTCTTCAATAAATGGTGCTGGAAAAATTGGACAGCTACATGGAAAGTGGTCCACTTTCTTACACCATACACAGAAATACTCAAAATGGATTAAAGACGTAAATATAAGACTCAAAACCATAACAATCCTAGAATAAAACCTACACAGTAGTATCTTTGAAATCAGCCATAGAAACCTTTCTCTAGAAATGCATCCTCTAGTCAGAAACAAAAGTGAAATTAAAGTATTGACACTACACCAAAATAAAAAGCTTCTTCATGGTGATAGGAACCATAAACAACAACAAAATGCAACCTATTGAATGGGAGAAAATATTTGCAAATGATACATCTGATAAGGGGCTAATAACCAAAATATCTAAAGTACTTACACAAAAATGTAAGCAACTCATACAACTCAGCACAAAAAAAAATCTAATTAAAATGAGCAGAGGACAGAGGCATCTGGGTGGCTCAGTTGTTTAAGTATTTGACTTTGGCTCAGGACATAATCTCAAAGTTTGTGAGTTGGATCCCCAATTCAGACTCCCTGCTGGCAGTGCAGAGCCTGCTTTGGATTCTTGCTCTCTCCTCTCTCTCTGCCCCTCCCCTAATCATGGTCTCTCTTTCAAAAGAAAGAAAGGAAAGGAAGAAAGGAAGAAAGGAAGAAAGAAAGAACAAATGAACGAACCTTTTTTAAAAGATGGGCAAAGAACATGTATAGACATGTTTCCAAAGGAGACATATAGGTGACCAACAGATATAGAAAAAGCTGCTCAACATCACTTATCATCAGGGAAATGTAAATCAAAACCACAATGAGATATCACCTCACACTCAAAAGGGCTAAAATAAAAAACACAAGAAACAGTAACTGTTGACAAAGATGTGGAGAAAAAGAAACTCTCATGCACTCCTGATGGGAATGCAAACTGGTGCAGCCACTGTGGCAAACAGTGTGGAGTTTTTTTATAAAGTTAAAGAATAGGGACACCTGGGTGACTCAGCTGGTTAAGCCTCTGACTCTTGATATTGGCTCAGGTTATGATCTCATAGTACTTTGGTTCAAACCCCACAATGGGCTCTGTGCTGACAGCATGGAGTCTGCTTGGGATTCTCTCTCTCTCTCTCTCTGTCCCTCTATCCTGCTCATTCTCACTCTCTCAAAATAAACTTAAAAAGAATTAAAAAATGAAATTACCACATGATCCAGTAATTCCACTAGTGGATATTGACCTAAAGAAAATGAAAACATGAATACCAAGAGATACATGAAACCCTATGTTTATTGAAGCCCAATTTACAATACTCATGATATGGAAGCAATCCATCCATCTATTGATAAATGAATAGGTAAAGAAGATGCTGTGTGTGTGTATAAATGAAATATTACTCAGCCATTAAAAAATGAAATCTTACCATTTGCAACAACATAGATTGTCCTATAGGGTATAATCCTAATTAAAATAATTCAGTCAGAAAAAGACAAATAGTATATTATATCACTCATATGTAGAAATGAAGAAACAAATGAACAAAGGGAGAAAAGTGAGACAAATTAAAAAAACACATTTAGGGAGAATTGGTGGTTACCAGAGGGGAGATGGATGAAGGGAAATTTGAAATAGAGAAGAATAAGAATATCCTGATGAAATATTCTGATGAGCACTGATACATGTACAGAACTAATGAATCACTATATTGTACACCTGAAATTAATAAACACTGTGTGTTAATTATACTTGAATTAAAAAAAAGATAAAGTACAGTTCTTCTCTTACTTGACCTACCCCAGATTTTTTTTTGTATTTAACAGTTTACACTAAAAGTATCTCCCAATGTGTCTATTATTGTACACACTACTGAATGTATGGCTACTTGAGATAGGATATAAGTTCTATGGTATAAAATATGGAGTTAGTCCTTTCCTCCCTGTCTTCTTTCATTATTTCCTTTCTTCATCTCTCATTTGCTCTTTCTTATAGTTTTTCAGACTACTTGTCACCCGTTAGGCATGAAAATATGAAACCAACAAATGAGCAACTACTGTTAAACAATCTATCAACCAATCATAGCCTGTTGACACAAAATTGAGGTAAGTTCAGCTAAAAACATTGAGTTATGACTATTACTAGACAGGGAAAGGAAATAAAATGAGATCAAAATCTTGATGACTACACAACATGTAAGGGGAATACATTATATGGAAAACATTAATGACGTATGTAATGACCTTAGAGAACTATAAGACAGTTAATGGTAAAAATGTAACTTGTGTGCATATTTTTCCAATTAAATTGTCCAAATGCATGCTTAATTTTCAATTAGAATAACTTAAATTGAAAGAATGTACATAACATTAATCTTTAGAAATATATATAGTTAAGTAGGATTTTGTATGTCCTGGAATATAGGTTGTCTGTACATAAAACTTGAGTCACAGGGAGTCATTAAAAACTGGGCACTTTCGAGGATTGGAGACCGATGATAAAAACAGATTCTCACTGCAAATATGTATCAGTTGTGTCTCTGGAAATAGAGCGATTCTAAATGAATTTCTTCTGTCAATTATTTGCTCAAATTACTAATTATTAAACATGAAAGTTAATAAAGATAATAGTGATGGTAAACGTATTAGTTTTGTATTGTTATCATAACAAACTACTATGAACTGTTTTAAAAATACAAATTTATTATCTTACACAAGTCGGAGTCTGACACTGGTCTCATGAGCTAAAATCAAGGTACTGTAAGGGCTGTTCCTTCCTGGAGATTTTTTTAATGTTTATTTATTTATTTATTTATTTATTTATGACAGAGAGAGAGAGAGAGAGAGATGGAGAGAACAAGAGAGAGAGGGAGAGAGATATTTTTTTAATGTTTATTTATTTATTTATGACAGAGAGAGAGAGATGGAGGGAGGGAAGGAGGGAGAAGGAGAAAGAGAGAGAGAGAGAGAGAGAACAAACAGGGGAGGAACAGAGAGAGAGGGAGAATCCCAAGCAGGATCCACATGTCACGCAAGATCATGCCCCAAGAGGAAGTTGAGAGTCCCACATTTACCTGAGTGGTGCCCCTCCTCCTGGAGATTTGAAGGGAGGAACTGTTTCCTTGCTCATTCAGATGTTGGCAGGATTCGGTTCCTTCAAGTTACAGGGTTGAGGTTCTTGGGTTTTGCACGCTGCCAGCTCGGTTCCAGTCCCAGTTTTTAGAGGTCACCTGCATTTCTTGGCTTGTGTCTCCCTTCTGCCATCTCCAAAGTCAGCAGTCATGGATAAGTTCTTATGCTTCAAATCCCTCGTGTTTCATCTCTCTGGCCCACTTTTCTGCCTCTGTTTTTGTCTCTTAAAAGCCCCCATAATTATATTGGGTCCACTGGGAGATTTCAGGATAATCAGCCCATCTCAAGATTGGCAACTTTAACCACATTTGCCAAGTCTTGGTCCATGTAAGGTAACATATTCCCAAGATCCAGAGACTAGGATATGAATTTCTCTGGGAGACGATTATTCTGCTCACCACAGTAATAATAGTTGTAGACATTAATACCCTATATAACCACTTTTTAAGTGTCTTACATATATGAAATAATTTAAACTTTGTAATTCTATGAGGAAGATAGTATTATCATCTCCATTTTACAGATGAAGAAAATGAGAGATCGTGTGACTTGTGAGAAGTCACTAAGCTAGAAAGTAAAATAGCCTTCCCACAGCCATACAGTTGTAAATCTGGAATCCAAATCTGTCTTATCCACGTTCACAAGGTGATCAGTTTTTTGTTATAGCTTCTTTGCTGTTTTTTTTTCTTCCCCTGTTTTGCCTTATAGGAAGTTAAGTCAGAGCTTTGAGCAGGAGCGATTAAGGTAGAAAGCTTTAAAGTACTTCTATAATAATTCATCCTAGGATCCTGCCCAAAAGCAATATGAAACTTACTAGTTCAGAATTTGTAAATATATTCTTTCCTCATTTAAAAAGGAAAGGGAGATTGGGGGTTTTCCATATCAAGTTTTCAAGTAGTTTTACTATCTCCATCAATTCTTAAAAACCACCATGCGGACTCATTTTGAAAGATTTTTAATCATGTAGGATTCTGAGTGAGTGAAACTCAAATTATTCTAAAGTGGATGCCCTCTAGAAGTTGTAGAAGCTTCCTAGTAAAGTAATCATTGTTTCTGAAGGGGTTGTGACCCCAGAAAGCTAGAATGATGAAAAATTCAACAGTTGCTGGGACTTGTGTTGTCAGAGTGCACGAGTGTATATTTGTGGATGTGTGTGCACATGTGGTGATTCAGTAGAGAACTATACACTGGCCATAATTCAGGGAAAAAAGGCTAAGTATCTTTTTCATAAGAAGTATTTTCTTCTATTTCACTAAAGTAAAAGTGCCTTTACATAGACCCTGCGATTCAGGGTTGTCACCATTAACCTTGAAATACAGAAATTGTCCTATATGAGTATGTGTTAGCAAATAAACATATAACCTCATAGAGATATTTAAGTAATAAATGGTTAAAACACAAACTAACAAAACCCAATAGTTTCAAGGTTAATTGTGACACATCTCACCTTTAGCTTCTGTCACTACAGTTAGTAAAACATGCCCTAAAGTATTTCAACTGTTTACCTGTGAATTGCAATAAAAACTCCATTATATAGAATACAGTATACCCTTATGAAAATCAAAGAAGTCAATATGACTTTAAAAATAATCTTGTTTGCAAATCTACTTACATCACAATATATGTATTCTATATTAGATGTGGGATGTAACTAGATTTGTTATTATGTTACCAACAGAATAAAGTAAATAGTTTATAGATGAATATACTTGCAACTATGAAATATTTTATTATTTCCTTAGCTAAAATAATGACTGTTTCTTTTTATTTAAAGTTTATTTATTTTGAGAGAGAGAGAGTGAGCAAACGGGAGAGGCAGAGAGAAAAGGAGAGAGAGAATCCCAAGCAGGTTCCACACTGCCAGGGCAGAGCCCAATATGGGATTCGAACCCACAAACTTTGAGATCATGACCCAAGCCTAAACCAGAGTCAGACATTTAACTGACTCACCCAGGCACCCATAAAATAATCCCCTTCTTCTTGCATTTATTCTGGAAACAGACAGCAACGAATATCATTCTTGAGCAATTAAAGACAAAGAAGTGTGACAAAGAAGTTGTGTTCAAGGCGGAAGAGAGGAAAGAAGAAAAGTGAATCACCAATATCTTATACTATAAGAATGAAAGATAGTATAGCCTCCTAGTAAATATGTCTCAATTTCCTTTAAACATAATACATTCCATACTGTTTCTTAAAAGAGAACAAGACCACATTTTATCAGCCAATGTTAAATTCTGTTCCCAAGAAATTATTTTTCGAGGGCTTAGACAAATAATTTAAATGTTAGGGTAATATACTTCCAAGGGATATATTTTCATTTTAAAATTATTTTATTAGGAATTGCTTACGATCCATAAACATCAGAATTATATTTGTATAAATAACAATGCTCTTTTTTTCTATTCTACTTACTAAGACATTTCCAATGATCTCTTCTTTAAACCATTATTTTTAAAGTTTGTTTGCTTTTAACAAATATTTTTAATTTTTTTTCCTAATTGATCATTTCCCTAAATAAACAGAAAGTGATCTATAATTCTGTATACAAAAGGAAAATGGCATTTATGAGCCTTTCTGACTGTACGCCATGGAAGTAAATAGGCTGGAATTCTAACTAACAGAAAAATAGAAACCTTTCCCTGTTTTCTTTTTCCTTTTTTTTCTTCCCTTCTTAAAGAAATCTCATGTGATATCAGTATAAGCATCACTGAATTGAAAGGTCAAGTTATTAGCAGAAGCTGAGCATTGTAATGTTACTGTGTCTCAAAAGAAAACTGAAATGACTGCTGGTGCTACTCTGAGGGGAGACAGTTATCCCAGAGAATTAGGAAACTGAAATTAAAAGGTCATAATGTCTTTTGGGATTGGTGAAAAGGCAATGTGGCATAAGGGGTTATCCTCTACTCAGGCTCAGACTTGTCTATAAATGCAGTTCTTTAAAGGAAAGACTAAGTCAGCATCAGAGTCAAAAAGTCAGCACCAGTATCAAAAACACTTCCAAAAATGAATGAATGAATACATACATAAAGCTTCCTGTCCTAGGTTCTACTTTTAAGAATATGCATTTGGAATTCAAGACAAAAGAGCTATTAATGTCTATCCCATCACTGTTGTATGACAGTGGACAATTTGCTGTATTTCTGGGCCTCAATTTCTTCCCCTAAATGTGGATTGGGTATTGTTGAGTGTTTCTCCACTGGTAAATGGGACAGTTCCATCTTCTGCCCTTGATATCTGTACTGTAGAATTTAGATGGGTTACCCACTCAGAGTGTCATTTCTTATAAACACTAAGTGAGCTGATCTCTAAAATCCCTCCTCGGATTCCCCTTATGATGTTTGCCCACATGAATGTCTCCCCAATTCTGATCTTTTATAATTAATTTTTAATAATCATGTATCATCTACCTTCTTTGTATCAGAGAATTTTACAGCAGAATTACTGAAAATACAAAGCCATATAAGACACATATCCTCCATAGGTACAGAGTATGGTAAATGGAGAAAGACACGTAAGTAAACAAGTATAATAAAGAATTGCACGTGCACTGAGTGAGCTCTTAGAATTAGGGAGCCACAGAGGAAATCTAGTTTTACCCAGGCCATTTTTAAGTGACTGATCCAAAAAGATTTTATATTAAAAAGTTTTGTTTGATATTTTTGAAAAAAATGATAAGGAATGGGTCAAGTGTTTAGAATAAAGGCATTCTCAGATCAATCAATCAGTCAATCAATACAATAGCAAAAGTAGAAAGTCTCCATGAAACACCTGGGTTTGTTCATTTTAACTATTAACAATTCAGTTGGGTTGGGGCATAGAATACAAGGGCAGATACAGCAAGACAAGACGCTGGAGAAGTAGGCAGAGGTTTAAACTTTGTGAACTAGAATTCTTTCTTAAATAGTATGGGTTTTATCCTACGGACAAAGGGCATTTAAGGCCATTTAAGGTAGTGGCAACATGTATAAAGTTTCTGTTGCAGTTGTAGAGAAAACTGTCTAAGGAGATAGAATATTAAGGAGGTATTAGTGATTTGATATATGGATTGAGGGGCTAAAGTAAATTTTTCAAAGGCAAAATTAAGAAATTTATGCAAACAAAAAAATGAATATAGCAAATATTTGGCTCAACTAATTAAGAGGAAAACGATAACATTTGCAAAACTAGCAATTTAAAAAAAGAATGTTAGGTTAAGATTGTTGGGTTAGTTTTAAAACATGTTAATGTCTAAAAGGTCAATAAACTATAGCCTTTGAGTTATTTATTCCATCCAGTAGAAATTAGATTTATATTGAATAGAAATCCACAAGCTCACATTTAACTTTACTAAATGAGAACTTTAATTAATAGCATGCAGCGAATTGAAAGTATTTTTCCCTAACCTTGTGAAGGTGGGGGGGTGGCATATTCCTGTATACATTGGAAATGCATGCCACTTATCGTTCTGCCCTATTTCCAATTTTTGGACAATTACTTCTTATGCAGGAAAACTACACCATCAGTATTTTAGCATGCACTGCCCCTCTTCCTAAGTTTATGTACCATGTAATTGAATGCTTTAAAATATGCATACATAAAATGCTATTATACCTTATCATATGATATAACACATTTTAAAATTTCAAACTTAATATACCAATGAGAAATATTTCTTGATCCTAGAACTATTTATAGAAAGCACTAACTGCTAGGCTCTATTTTAAAAACTTGTTTCAGACTTATCTGTTTCACAAAGTCTGTCATACTTTAAAAAGGCAACTCTTTGTTTGCCCATTGTAATCAGTTCGGTCCCATCAAGTTTTCCACTAGATAAACTGTAATTCTGGGCTTCTGTAGCCAATGTTCTTCCAAGAAGAAGGTTGGTCTTAGCTATTGCTATTCCATCATTTGTACTGTTTTGTTCACTAATAATTCTTTTTTTTGTTTTTTTATTTTTTTTTGTTTTTTTATTTTTTTTGAAATTTTATTTTATTTTATTTTATTTACTTTATAAAGTTTCATATTTTTTTAACATATGCAATTATTTTCCATCATTTACAATACAGTAGTTACAATGACACTCCAAACAGAAAAGCAAAGTAAAAAATCAAAACACCAACTTCTGTTTCATGTAATTAGACTTCTACAGAAATTAGAAGGTTAAATAACAACTAGTTAATCCCCTAATTTCACAGCTATCTGAAGTGGCGATCGTTATATAGCAGCTTATCTATGATACATTCAAGATACATGATACAATTTATTACTTGTTCATAAGCTACAACACAGCCTGCTTAATACCTTTCCTTAAATTCCACCTCTATACTACAATATGCTTGAGGTCCATGCAAAAAAGTAGCTACCTTTTATGTAGGAAATGG
>NC_043704.1:116722509-116808542 GCF_006229205.1 Suricata suricatta
CTACTTTGTCAAAAATTAATTGGCCATACATTTGTGGGCCCAGTTCTGGGTTCTCTATTCTATTCCATTGCTCTATGTGTCTGTTTTTGTGCCAATACCATATTGTCTTGATGATGACAGCTTTGTAGTAGAGGCTAATAATTCTTAATTATACTGAAGGTAACAAAGAATACTTGTGGCCTTTACTGGGTTTTCCTTGGATATGGACTCTGTGGCTAGGAATCTGATAAGTGCCATAATGAATAAACCCACTATTGTCCCCTGCAGATGAGTATGCTGAATTTGTTTCACAAAGCCTATTCTGTGAAATTAGCATTTTGACAATGTCTGATAGGATAATATTTTATAGAAAAAAAATACTTAGTAACCTTGATTCACTCCAACTTCCCTCAACAGGAAATATGAGGATAAGCAATCCCTCCCTTTACATCCTGATATGATTTTACTCTTACAAATTAGGACTAGGTGGCCTTAGTTTAAAATATGAACAATCCATTAAGTACTATGGAGACAAAAGTCCAGATATCAATTATCCTAAGCCCTATGTAATTGTTTGGGGCAAATGTCTTTTCAATATTTAACTGGCTTATATCTAGAGACCTTATGCAACAAGTCAATACATTCTTCTTCCTAGGTGTTTATTTTCTAACCAATTTGTCTTAAAGAGTAGGCTTGTGTTACACAGCTGCAAGTTCATTTCATTTATTCATACAGCAAATATTTATTGAACTTTACTAGCTCCAGGAACCTGAGAATCAAAAGTCCATGCTTTCAAAGATCTTATACTGCAGTGGGAAAAGTCAGATAAGTAAATACATATATGCATAAATAAACAAGAAAATTTCCTGTGGTGACAAGTGCTTTGCAGAGAAATAAAATAGATTCATGTGATAGTGAATGAGTAGTACTCTAGATTAGGAATTCAAGATAAGATCTAAGGAAGTTAAGTTTAACATTTAAGTTGAATGACAAAAGGAAACCGGCCAAGACAAAAGGGAAGAACATTTAAGACCAAGGGAACAGACAAGGCAAAGAGGAGAATGGATGTGCATACTTAAAAAACTAGAAGAAAGTCATAATGCATGGAACACAAAGGCATAGGGGAGAGTATATGAAGCTGTGGACCATAAATGCTACACCAAGATTTTGGTTAATGGTAAAAAAAAAAAAAGGGCACTCTATGCCATGTCATTTGAGAATGTAACTTGTTCATTTCTGTTATATGAGGCCCCAAATTTCTACATGAACCAAATATCATGACACTGTTTACGAAACTCAGTATATTTCTGCAGAGCGGCTGGTCCTACTGAGGCAGTTGGACCTCCTTCGTTGCACTGAGAGTGCTTCATTAATCTGTGTGTGATTTTTGTTACATCAATAACCTGTGCACTGCGTTGTGCTAAGATATAAGTAACACCATCTGGTTTACAAAGGTGTTGTCACATTATCTCTGAATAGAAAAGAACATCAACAAATGTGAATCTGTCTGTTTGCTGAGGTTGCACGGACCACTGGGAAAACAATTTTATCTAAAATTACCTATCACATGTCATGCTACCTATTATGAGATATTACATGCAGAGTAATTGGCATGGTTGTAGTAATAATCATATAGTCTATAACATGGATTATTATTAGCAGTAATAATTTTGTCACAGAATTACTAGAGAACATTTTATTTTTTATTATTTTAATGTTTATTTTTGTGAGGGAGAGACAGAGAATGAGTGGGGGGGGAGGGGTTGAAGAGAGAGAGAGGGGAGACACAGAATCTGAAACAGGCTCTAGGCTCTAAGCTGTCAGCACAGAGCCCATCATGGAGCTCACACCCATTAACTATGAATCATGACCTGAGCCAAAGTCCGTTGCCCATCTGACTTAACCACGTAGGCGCCCCACTGGAGACTCATTTTAAACATACTCCTTTCATTTATTTTATCAGAGTAATGCATAGATATGCATGTAACCAAATGGTGTAGAACTCTATAATTAAAAACCCTAGAACAACATTCTGAAAACATTTTTGCATAAATAAAACTAATATGTTCTTATTCTCATTATTAGAAATACAAGCTATCCAGAATCCTTCCAACTTAAAAAACATCATTTCAGTCATCTTTTTAATCATGCATAGAAACAGAAGATACAGTTTTCTACTCTCTTAAATGAAAAGTGGTAGAGATACTGTTATTTGATATAAACTAAAGAAACTGCTAATATACAAATAAATATATCTTCATGAAAAGACACATTTCTTAAAAGAGTCTTATACAACTGAGAAAACAAATTTTGTATTAAAGGAAGGAGGTAGTTTTTAACTACAGATTTCAATTAGATAGCAGTGTTGAATTTCTTTTATGAAATACTGTACAATAATCATTTACTTTTTGTTAGTTACTACTAACAACCTAGTTTTGTAGAATCCAAGTTTATAATATTTATAGCCTATTGTGCAATGAGATTCTTAGGATTAGGTAGAATTTTTTTCAACATTCCAGAAGATTCAGTGGCCTATATGAACTTTTTTAATGCCGCATTTTTTTCTTGTTTGTTGTAGTTTTATTTAAAAAATCCTATTTTTTTAGATTTTTTAAAAAATGTATTTCATTTATTTTGAATGAGAGAGAGAGTAAGAGAGAGCACATGAGCGATCGAGCAGGGGAGGGACAGAGAGAGACAGAGACTCGCAACCAGGCCTCATATGCAGGGCTTCGCGTCATGAACAGTGAGATGGTTGGAGATGAAATCAACAGTCGGGAATGTCACTGCATCATGATTGAGCCACCTAGACTCCGACAGCTTTTTGAAGATTTTTTAAAACCTCTTCTTATTTTTTTAGATTTAAAAAAAAAAATCTCTTCTTAGTGCAAAAAACTCTGGCTACTCTTGAGTTCTTCGGCTTTTGAAAATGTTTGCTTTATCATTGAACTTGCTGTGAGATTTGATCACTTTTTGTTTCTTTCAGGAGTTAGTACATATTATTGTAAGGTATAATGCATTGAAAATTGCTGGAAAGGTGTCTTGAAGCAGCCTGTCTTGACTTTTTTCTCTTGGAAGATTTCCTTTTTTATATATGGATGTCCAAAATATTCTTTCTTCATGGACAAATTTTTATAAATGACTAAGTATTAATCTTTGTGTCCAATGTGCTATATGAAATTTTTCTAGTAGATATACGTTTTCATACTGCAGATTTGTCCTTTCTTTACTTCAAAGAACTTTGCTTTTATTATATTCCTGCAATTTTTTAATAAATTTGCTAAGTTCTTTACTCTGAGAAAATTAATCATTTTCCAATTGGATCAATTTTTGGTTTTGCTTCTCACTGATACTTTAATATCTTTGTCTTTTTCATACATCATCATTGCAGTTACCTCAAGCCTCATTGTCAGCAATTTTAGATGTGTAAACATTTCTAGTCACTCTAATTTTTTTCTGCATTTTTATAATATGTTTTGGTGCAATTTATTTTCTTCTATCTGCAGTTTACCTCTACTTCTTTTACTGTTTTATCAATGCATCTTTTGGGTTTTTGTATTGAATAATTATTCACATTATTGCTTCACAGCACAAAGCAGTTCTGCATCCTGTGACTTTGCTGAATTCATGTATCAGTTCTAGCAGCTTTTTGGTGGAATCTTGGGTTTTCCATGTCATGTCATCTGCAAAAAGTGAAAGTTAAACATCTTCTTCTCCAATTCTGATGCCTTTTATTTCATGTTGTTGTCTGATTGCTGATGGTAGGACTTCTAACCCTAGGTTAACCAACAATGGTAAGAGTAGACATCCATGTTATGTTCCTGATCTCAGGGGAAACGCTGAGATCCCCACTGAGGATATTAGCTGTGAGCTTTTCATAATTGGGTGTCATGATGTTAAGGCATGTTCCCTCTATCCCGATTTTCTTGAGGGTTTTTATTACGAGAGGATGCTGTATTTTGTCAAATGCTTTTTCTGACTCTACTGACAGGATCATATGTTTCTTATCCTTTCTTCTCTTAATGTGATGGGATGTATCACATTGACTGATTCGCAAATATTGAAGCAGCCCTGCAGCCCAAGAATGAATCCTACTTGATCATAAATGATCCTTTTTTATATACTGTTGAATTCTATTTGCTGGTATCTTGTTGAGAATTTTCACATCCATGTTCATCAGGGATATTGGTCTGTAATTTTCCTTTAGAGTGGTGTCTCTGCCTGGTTTAGGAATCAAGGTAATGCAGGCTTCATGGAATGAGTCCTGAAGCTTTTCATCTGTTTCTATTTTTTTGGAACACGTTGAGAAGAGTAGGTATTAACTCTACTTTAAATGTCTGGTAGAATTCCCTAGGGAAACCATCTGGCCCAGGACTCTTATTCGTTGGGAGGTTTTTGATAACTGATTCAATTTCTTGGCTGGTTATGGGTCTGTTCAATTTTCTCTTTCTTCTCATTTGAGTTTTTGTAGTGTGTGTGTCTAGGAATTTGTCCATTTGTTTTACTTGTCCACTTCATTGACGTATAATTTTCATAGTATTCTCTGATAATTGTTTGATTTCTATGGTATTAGTTGTGACCTCTCCTCTTTCATTCATGACTTTATCTATTTGGGTTCTCTGTCTTTTCTTTTCGAGAAGTCTGGCTAGAGGTTTGTCAATTTTGTTTACCTTTTCAAAAAACCAACTTTTAGTTTCATTGATCTGTTCAACTGTTTTTTGGGATTCTATATCGTTTATTTCTGTCCTGATCTTTATTATTTCTCTTCTTCTGCTGGCTTTAGGCTTTCTTTGCTATTCTGCTTCTAGTTCCTTTTGGTGTGTGATTAAGTTTTGCATTTGGGATTTTTCTCTTTTCTTGAGATAGACCTGGATTGCAATGTATTTTCCCCTTAGGACTGGCTTTGCTGCATCCCAAAGGGTTTGGATTATTGTGTTTTTTTCATTTTTCATTTGCTTCCATATATTTTTAAATTTATCTTTAATTGCCTGGTTGATCTTTTCATCCTTTAATAGGAAGTGCTTTAACCTCCATGCATTTGGAGGCTTTCCAAATTTTTTCTTGTGGTTGTTTTCAAGTTTCAGATCATTGTGATATGTAAATATGCATGGTACAATCTCAGCTCTTTTATATTTATTGAGGGCTGCTTTGTGACCCAGCATGTGATCTAGCTTGGAAATGTTCCATGTGCACTTGAGAAGAATGTGTATTCTGCTGCTTTTGAATGAAAAGTTCTCAATATAACTGTCAAGTCCATCTGGTCCAATGTATCATTCAAAACCATTGTTACTTTATTGATGTTCTGCCTAGGTGATCTGTTCATTGCTGTATAATGGAGTATTAAAATCCCCTGCACTTACCACATTTGTATTGATAAAATTGCTTACATTTGTGATTAATTGATTTATATATTTGAGTGCTTCAATTTGGGGGCATAAATATTTACAATATTTTAGCTCCTCTTGATGGATAGACCTTGTAATTATGATATAATGCCCTTCTTCATCTCTTGTTACAGCCTTTAGTTTAAAATCTAGTTTGTCTAACATAAGTATGTCAACTCCAGTGTTCTTATGACTCCAGTAGCATGACACATGGTTCTCCATCCCCTCACTTTCAATATGAAGGTGTCTCCATGTCTAAAATGAGTTTCTTGTAGACAGCATATAGATGGATCTTGTTTGGGGTTTTTTTTTTAGCCATTGTGATACCCTATGTCTTTTGATTGGAGCATTTAGTCCATTTACATTCAGAGTTCTTATTGAAAGAAAGGGAGTTGGTGTCATTGTGTTATCTATAGGTTTCCTGCTTGTGGTGATGTCTCTGGTCCTTTGCAGTCTTTGCAACATTCCACCCACAGAGCCCCTCCTTAGGATCTTTTGCAGGGCTGGTTTAGTGGTCATGAACTCCTTCAGTTTTTGTTTCTCTGGGAAAGCCTTTACCTCTCCTTCTGTTCTGAATGACAGCCTTGCTGGATATGGAATTCTTGACTGCATATTTTTTTCTATTAGGCACATTGAATATTTCCTCCCACTCCCTTCTGGCCTGCCATGTTCCAGTGGACAGGTCAGCTACTACCCTTATGTGTCTACCCTGATAGGTTAAGTCCCATTTGTCCCTAGCTACTTTCAGAATTCTCTTTTTATCTTTGAATTTTGCCAGTTTCACTATGAAACGCCATGGAAAAGACCTATTCCTATTAAATCTGCAGGAAGTTGTCTGTGGCTCCTGATTTGAATGTCTGCTTCCTTTCCCAGATTAGGGACATTCTCAGCTACAATTTGTTCAAGTAAACCTTCTGCCCCTTTCTGTCTCTCTTCTTCTTCTGGAACTCATGTGACAGGGATATTATTACCTTTCATTGAATCACTTAGTTCTCTAATTCTTCCCGTGGTCTAGAACTTCCTTACTTCTCTTTTTCTGGGTTTCATCACTTTCCATAATTTTGTCTTCTTTTTCACTTATTCTCCTAATTCCTTCGTCCTTGCTTTCACTGCATCTAGTTTATTTTGCACTTCATTACAGCATTTCTTAATCCATTGTGACTATTTCTTAGTTCCTTGATCTTCACAGCAAGATTCTTTGCTGTCTTCTATGTTTTTTTTCAAGCCCAGCAATTACTCTTATGAATGTTATTCTAAATTCTTGCTCAGATATATTGTTTGTATCTGTTTTGAGCAATTCTCTAGCTGTCATTTATTCCTGGAATTTCTTTTGAGGAGAATTCTTCTGTTTCACCATTTTGGCTAGTTTTCTGTCCCTTATGTGTTGTAATAGCTTATTATGTGCCCTGCACCTGTGAGCACTACTATATTAAAAAGAGGTCATACACTGCCCAAGGCTGGCCCTTCACGAGGTGTTTTTGGGGTGTATTGTGTGACCTCTGCTGTTATGACTCTGGTTGCTTCATCTCCCTACTCAAGCGGTGGTTTGGGCCCTCCACCAGGTATGTTTTGATTTGTTCATTGAAGTAACCCTGGAAAAAATTATAAAAATGTGTGGTCATGGTTGAATAAGCCTTAACCCATATAAAGAGAGAAAGGACAGGGTTGTGGAAAAAGAAAAGAAACTGACCAGGCAAAGAATCAGGGAAACTAATATGGCTTAATCCAGGGAGAGAGAGATAGGAAAATAAAGAGGAAAGAGATATAGAAGAGGTATAAAAAGAATAGATTTAAAATGTGTATGGCCTGCCAAATTGTCCCCATGAGCCCCTGGATGTGTTTCTGTCACAATCTGTAGCTCGTATTCATGGAATTCCAAGCCTTCTGGCCTCAATACTGCTGTGTTTGTGGGATGAGGGAACTTTGGGTCCCCTTGCCTCTCTGCCATGTTGACTCCTCAGAGCAATCAGGATAATCAACTTCTGTCCCTGGGTTGTCCTTATACCAGGCTGGGATAAATTTTTACCATGTTTTGCAAAATGTAGATTTTTCTTTCATCCTTTTAAAAAATGCTGTCAGTTGAAAAATCTTGCTCATGCATTTCCGTTTGCTTTGACATAGTGAGTACATTTTTTCCTTTATTTTTACCCTATCCCAGAATTATAGATTAGGTCTCCCTCAACCAAGCTTGTCATTTTCTCTCTCCTCTGCTTTCCCCTCTGTCTTCTAAGGATAGAGTCGTGGAAGGAGAAAGAGAGGAAGGCAGCCTCTGTCATGCCTCTCATCTCTCATGTCGCAGTTTTGTTAAAAATGACCTGTATTATGTTTCCACCATCAACTGAGGGAATACCATTACTAGTGGAAGACATTTTTTGATTTCAGATTTTACAACTGGAAACATTTAATTAACTTTTCCCTACCTTACAGCCTTTTCTACGACAGTTTAATCACAAGAGGCAACAGATAAGGATATCATCTCAGGTTGCTCATATATTTATAAAACTCAGTAAGAATTATCAGGGTTTTATTAACTTATTAGCATGGCTTCTGAGGGATGTGGATAAATTTAGAAACACTGCCACTCAAAAATTATTTTCTTCCTTCAAAATCCACTTACTGGCTCTGTGAATCCCTATCAAATGTTTCCATGGTAAACGCCTTGTTAAACAGTGGACAGATGTTTCCCAATAGAAACTAATTGTTAATGAAAAGAAATAAGAAAGTTAGGTGACTATGAGACAGGAAAATTGCTATGTATTTGATACTGGGTGGTAAATAACCTCATTCTATCAAGGGAGTATTTCTCTTAAAAATCACTTTCCATTTTCTGCCAGGATTCAGAAAATGTTCTTAATTCATCTTTTCAATTATAATCTGAACCAGGAGTTCTCAGCTCTGCCTGCACATCTGAATTACTGAGGGCACTTTAGAAAAGTGTCTTTGCTCAGGCCCAAAACTCAGACCCTAGAAAACAATTTCTGGTGTGAGGCCCAGGGATCTGCATACGACTCTGATGAACACTGAGTGCTGGGAGCCGCCAATGCATACCAACGCTAAAGCTGTGGATTTGATTTTTTAAATATACCTTTGAACACTACATTGTTCCACTAAAATCAAGGTTTTATTAAATACTAAAAAATTTCCATTAGTAGCAATATATTTTGCAAAGAAAATTGTTTTTTCTAAGAGATGAAATAACATATGGAGTTAAGTTTAGCGGAATTTTCACGTAAAGCAAATATATGACAGAACTAATGACTCTTTTGGAAACTGAGCATATTCTTATCCCATATAGTTATGCAGACAGTTATCTAATGTCATATATTCTCCAGAATGGTACAGTGGAAATTTGCTGGTATTTATCTCCCATCTCCCACAAATCAAATCAGTGTTATGTAAGAATATCAAGGGACCTGTCCCTGAAGCAAATTGTTAACAATATCTTAGGGTATTTGCTCCACCAACTCTTTAGGGAAAAAAAATCTAATAAATCATCTGCACTGAACAGATTTCACTAATAATGTTGTTTTTTTCTCTTGAACTTTTCTTTAAAAAATAAATTTTTGATGTACTTCAGAGAGTATCTACCAATAAAATATTTTACTATAGTTTCAATCTGAATATTGTGCACTGTAGTTATTTAAAATTTCAGGAGGTGTGCAGGGAACATTTTCTACTAGTTGCTTCTATTGTATCACTTGGAACTTGAAAATTGCACAACAAAATTATCTAGTGCAGGCTCAGCCCAAAGAGATTTACTGATGAACAGGGATGGAGATTCAGTCCTAAGTAATGGAACAAATAGCACCATGGTTAAAAATTAATGTTTGCCCATTGAAGATTAATAAAGGATTATATCTGCTCTTTGGATCAATGGCCAGTACTTTTCCTATTCTGAAGAATACTTCCAAATGTCCTTTTCAGATAGCCAAATTTAAGGGCTTAAATATCAAACTAGAGCATTCATAAAACATAGTTGGGAGTAAACCAATAAAGTCTTATAACTTAGTTTTATTAAGTCTCTCAGAAGCAAAATTTCAAATTATTAAGGAATTGTGACAATGGCATTTTGTGAATCCTACAGGTCTGCATACCATTTTTGAAATGGAAGATAAAGACATTATTTCATGACTTTTGCTTTCATGAATTCTTAGATGCAAGTAACCATTCTAGTATGGAAATCTCTTGCTTAGAAGTTTTTAGGTTTCTAATACTGGTAAAATCATGGGATTTGGCACCAGTTTTACCCAGTATTATATCCTAGATTAGAGACATTCATGGTTCAATAGAATAACATACTTATTTTTTAGCCTTGGTGACACTATCTATAAAATTATGAAGATTAAAAATACCTTTCTCAGAGTGCCTGGGTGGCTCAGTCAGTTAAGCGTCCGGCTTCGGCTCAGGTCATGATCTCACGGTTCATGGGTTCGAGCCCCGCATCAGGCTCTGTGCTGACAGCTAGCTCAGAGCCTGGAGCTGTCTTCAGATCCTGTGTCTCCCTCTCTCTCTGATCCTCCCCTGCTCATGCTGTGTGTGTCTCTCTCTAAAATAAATAAAAACAATAAAAAAATTATTTTTAAATACCTTCCTCACAGATATGTTGAGGCATGTGTGTATGAGGTAATGTTTTATACATATGTTAAATATTATTTGTGACAAAATAGTTGAACATATTAATAAATTTTGAAAATAATAATAACTTTTGGATTACTAATAACAATTATAATTACATTGTCCTCCAAAGTCAGCAGCCCCCTACATTAGAGGTTAAGTTCATTCTAATCACTTCCAATCTGATCTGCTGGAAACATAAATTCATATCTAGAAAGGGAAGTTACTTATTTTAATTGTAGGCATGGTTTTGTGAAATGTGCACATTCCAGCAAGTATGGCATTGGAATTTTGTCTGGCTATATTTCTTATTGGTATCTTATGTATCTTTCCTTTTGCTTTCACAAGGTCTAGAATTCTATATGGTTGGTCCAGAAAATTCTCACTTCTTTAGATTAAGTTTAAGGAGAAGATAAGTCAATATTTTGAATGTGATCAGTTTTAGGATGGATTGAGCAATTAAATGGATCTTTTTGCCACCTGTTAGGAGTCCTTTAGTAGACTCCATGACTTAAAAATATCACTCTTCTGAAGTCTTCCAAAATATCTAAGTAAAATAAGCCAATATTGATCTTGTACTGCAGGAATGCTAAACTTTATCTGAACACAAAATCTCATTAAAGCTCTAGCAGCTGCCCTTTGCTGCTATTGTTATTTTAAAATGCCTTTGTACAATGCTTTTCTTCCCTTTAAATGGTCTCAAGTGTGGAAGAATCAATGAAGTTATCTGAGACTCACTTTTCATAAATAAAAATTATTGTGTGGCAACGAAATGAACCTCATTGCCACACTTTTAGTGACTGGCAGGAAGGAATCTTTAATTTGTACTAAAGCATCAGAAAATCTATAAAATACAAACTGTATTTAGGTTCCTTTTTTGTTTCTAAGTGGCAATTTTTATGTTCGAAGTGTGTATTTTTTTTCTGCTCAATATAGATTCATTTAATGGCCATGAGGCATACTCAAAATAAAGTTAAAGACAATGAATTTTGATGGTAGGAATTTATTTTAAAAAATTGAATAAGCCTGTTTATGCCAAATATGCTTTTAAAAAATATATTAACATAAGAGACAAGCAAAGCCTAAGAGGCTACAGAGGCTTCATTTATCGATTTCTTTTATGGATATAATTGAAATTATAGCCCTCTATGCATTCACATACTTTTCCTTAATTTTCATAGTCAAGACTGTTTGGCTATTTTATTTTCATAACATAGGCTGCCCTCTGGAATAACTCATTTGGAGGAGAGACACTACATAAAAACCCAAAGGAACAAACTTCTCATGTAGGGTTAAGAATATGAGGGTGAGGCATTGGTTCTTTCCTGAGTTTGAGGCTACCTTTAAAAAATAAATAAAACAAATAGACATTATAATTATACCTCTAGAGGCACAGTAACATTTAATCCGCATGGAGTTACCACTACAGAAAGCATCACCTGGGACCACACAGCAGCAGCTACAAATATGCCCAAAACTGCTGGTGCCGGTGGCAGGGCATTCGGCAGCCCGCCAGCTCCTAGCCACGCTGGTGCTCTGTTGCTGCACGCGCACCAATCGCTGTCACGTGATGGCACACTCAGGAAGTGGCAAAGTAATGACGGTCAGGAGTTTTCCTCTCTACACTGTACACTTTTCGGATGAGGGATTGCATATTATAAATATTTATATTCACAGAGCGCAGCAGAGTGTTTAATAAATAACTTCATTAATCTCTTTAATAACTGGGTATAAAACATGAATGACAATTTTCTGTTCCAGGCAAAATTGGGCATTCATGTCTGTGTGTACATCGGTGTACACCAAAGTGATAGAAAAGAGCAAAGGCATACTTTGAATCGTTATTTTTTGTCATTTTCTTCAGAACAATATTTAAGGTCTTATCCGTGGAAAACATATATGACACTCATCACTAAGATGTTTTTGAACTATCATTTTGTAAAGGAGTAGTCTTCAAAATTAGTTATCTATATACACAGAGATGTTCTAGTGAGTATGTAGACACATAGAGAGCTTCTCTAAGAAATCAATTTCCAGACCCTCAACTTCAAAATGTGTCCTTACTATAGATCAATGTCAGAAAATGTCTGTGATTCACTAACTTTGGTTTTCACCTCTCCTTTCAACATTGTCCTTTTTACCACCATAGAGAACAAAGGGATATATCTCACCTACCTCATCTAATGTGGTACATTTCCATAGGATAAAAACACACTTAAGCACCAAAAGAGTTTTAGATACTTTATAGGAAAGCATTGTGAGGGCAGAATAAAGAGAAAGATAATTGAAGAGGAGGCACTCTATTTCACCCAGGTAAGAAACTAAGGGTGGGTTTTCTGTATATTTGATCTAACCTATCCATCTTAGAATTCAGTAAAGAGATTTCTGTCACGAGAATACAAGTTGATTATATTTAAATTGAAAGGAAGGCAGATATGTTTAGGAAAATTCAATGTGACTCTGGCTAATAAGAACTATTTTTGCCATTTAGGTTATATGATAGATAATTTCCCAAATTTGAAGACTGAATCTGAAGCTAGATGGTGGTGACAAATAGGTAAAATTCTGTCCTACCACTCTAAGTGCAGTTCAAACATTTAAATGGCACTAACTGAAGGGCTGAATTGTGGCAAGGTTAAGCAAATGACCAGAGTGAAACAGTTGCGAAGGATGGAAATCAACAGCATTGTATCTGAGTTTGTAGTATCAATAGGTTTTATTGTGTCCTTAAAGCAGGATCCAATCAATGAAATGACAGAATTCCTTATACCATATAAAGTAACAATAATAATCATATGAAGTTTAAAATATTCAAGGGCCTACAGGGTTTTTCTCTAAATTCTTTTAGAAGGTATAAAATGAAAAAGTTTGAACATCACTGCATAGTGTTCTGGTTGGTTTCCAATTTTATTCTTATATTTGTGTGATAGTTTTATGAGTACTTAGAACCGCATGTAAGGTCTTGCTTTAAGTAAAACATGGCCTTCATCTACCCCTTTCCATTCCTCTCCCTTTTCTAGAATTCAAGCAGAGTAGAGAGGATGGTAGGAAGATCTAAATACAAGAGGATCTGTAAGAGTGCGGTTCAAAATGTTGGACAAAGTATATGAGTTGGCCTACCTACTCTTTGGACTCCATTAATGTCATAGTCATAAAAACAAAGCAGAAGTCTTGCACATCCCCACATAACAGTGCTCCTTTTAGTACCTATTTGCTAATAATTTTTTTTAAAATATTTTTCTAATAGCTCTATATGGATTTAGTAATTTCTTGTTCCTTGGTTATATATATTTACAATTAGTCTTAATGCTCAGATTGCTGATTCAATAAATATTTTAAGATTTACTTTATTTAAAAGAAATTGTAATGTTTATTCATTTTTTGAAAGAGAGAGAGAGAGAGGAGAGAGACAGAGCATGAGTAGGGGAGGGGCAGAGAGAAAGGGAGTCACAGAATCCCAAGCAGGCTCTAGGCATTGAGCTGTCAGGACACAGCCCAACGCAGAGCTGGAACTTAGGAATGGTGAGATCATGACCCGGGCCAAAGTAGGATGCTTAACAAACTAAGCCACCCAGTCGCACCTCTATAGTAAGATTTAAGTCTACTAATGTGCTATGCACTTTCTAGTTGCCACATCTTTTTTTTTCTTTTTCTTTTTTTTTTTTTGTTCTTTCAGTCCTCCTTTCATGTCTTCTACTGGGTTAGTTATTACTTTTTCGCAGGAAGCCAATTTTTCTGAACTCTTAAGTTGAGCAAAAATCTCCTTGTGAGGTAAGGCGGGTTTGCAAGGTCTCCCAACATCAGATGGCAACCAGCATCTTCTCCCACTCAACCCCAACTCAATTTCTGCTTGAGCACTGACCTCCAAGGCACCTGACTGACTGATACCAGAAGTGACTTGCCTTCTTATGCTAAAAATATGTGACTTGTACCTTATGAAAAAAACTTGTTACAGGAGTTTCTTCTTTTGTGATTATAGGAGCAAATGTTACATTTCCTGAAAAAACCTGTTTTTCTTCCCCTTGAAAACAGGCTATTGACCCCTGTTCACAAAAAACTAACTCTTGCCTTTACTATGCTAAAAACCTTGCCTTGTATTTGAATGCTAAAAGATACCTTCCTTCCCCATGTGATAAGCATCTAGTAACCTACTTCAATCGCTATTGGTAAAGATTATGCATGAGTCTTCTATCAATCTACATTCTGGGAAATTTTTACATACCAAAGAATCTGTCATCAGAAATCATTGTCTAAGGCAATTGCCACTCCTGTTTTGTACCCCAAACATTTTTCAATAAAAAAAATTGCTGACTCTTTGGTCAGTGCAGAGATGCCTGCCTGGTGAGCAGAAAGAAGACAAGGCTCTCTCACTTCCTTTCACTGACACTGTCCACCCTTCAGGGAGCCCTGGACCTGCTGGAGCTGGACTCTGTGACTTTTCCATATGCTGATTTAATTACTCTGTTGGCATTTTGCCCATATCTCTTTATTTGACTATTTAAATAGTTGTTCCTGGTTAGGGTTTCTCAGCATTAACACCATTGACATTGAAAGCTAGGTAAATCTTTGCTGTGTGGAGGCTGCCCTTTGTACATCAGTGTATTTAGTGGCATCTTTGGACTCTGTCCTCCAGACGCCAGTAAGACTATGCCTTCACAGAATCACCAAAAGCATTTTCCTGTTATTTCCAAATGTCTATGAGGAGGAAGAAAAAAATCACCATTTGTTTAGAATTAGTGCTATAGGGGTTACAATATACAGTGACAAATTATGATCATTAGCCTGAAGATAGCTTTGTATGACTTCATGTAACATTTAAAAAACTTACATTGCAAAATTTCTTTTATTTTTTCCATAGTACTGTGGGTACATGTATTTTATACATATTTAAGTCTCACAATAAAATATGGTTATTTTTACTTCAAATATTCACTGCTATTTAAAAATTAATATATACAAAAGATGATTTTTATATTTACCCACACAATAAGCACTTCTGTTGTTCTTCATTTCTTCTTGAACATATAAGCTTCCATATGGTGTCATTTTCCTGAAGCACTTCATGTAAATTTTTTATACTGCGGATATGCTAGCACAAATTTCTCTCCATGTTTTAATTTGAAAACATCTTGACCATGCTTTCCTTTTTGAAAAATGCTTTTGGCTTTTTCCACCTTAAGAGTACTCCACTGCCTCTCCTTTACCACTGGTCTGATGAAAAGTCAGTCATCACATGGGTGCGTGGCCCCAGGGATTCCATATACTAAGGTTTCTGGCTGCTTTAAAATTTTCTCTTAAACTTTATATTTTAGCAACTTGCTATAACATTCCAAGGTATATCTTTGTATTTATCCTGCCAATTGAGGTTTGCTGAGTTTCTTATACTTTTCACAAATATTTGGAAATTTTTAACATTATTTTTGCAAATATTTCAAACATCTTTTTTTCTTCTCCATTCTTTTGAAACTTCTCCCCAGAAATTCCAATTATAATTATATTAGACTTCTTGACATTGTCTCACAAGTCACTGAGACTCTGGGTTTTCTTTTTTTTAACATTCTCATTTTTCTTGAGGTTGAATAATTTCTATTTCTTTTCCTTTATATGTATCAATTTTACCTCTGCAATCTCAGTGCTGATAATGTTAGCTAGTAAAATTTTCATTTCAGGTCTAAAAATTCCATTTGATTATTTTCTTTTCAATAGTCACAAATTATCGGCTGAGGTTCATCATCTATTCACTTTTTATAATCATATTCTCTTCAACTATCTAAAAATATATTTCATAAGTATTTCAAAGTTTTCATCTGAGAATAGCAATGCCTAGGCTGTCTCGCTGCCTTTTTCTTGATTATGGGTGATATTTTACTATTTATTTTCATGTCTAGGAGTTTGATTGTACGTTGAACATTATATATTATAATTATAAAGACTCAGATGCTCCATTAGTTGGAGACCAAATCACTTTCCCTTACATCAACAGGACTACCATAATTTGTGTAGGCTCCACCTCTCTGGGCCACATCAGGACATGCTACCATGCTAGGAACTGAGATAATCACAGGGTTCATTTTTGCATTTCCTTCTCTTAAGAACCACAGTCTGTGTTCCTTATTTCCAATGTCTAAAACCACATGCCTCCTATATTTTAATCAGTCTTATAGTTGTTCCAGTAGGTCATCATGTATGGTAGTAGAAGTCAAATTTTCTATATTAATATTTAGCAGGATTCTCTTTCACTATTTCATAATGCCATATCAAATGTAGTTTTTTTTTTAAATGTCATTATAGATCAAATCATTTCCAGAGCCAAATCTACATGGTAGATAGGTCACATGAAGTAGAAAATGCAAATTCTAGAACAAGTTCAAATTACAATATTGATAAAGCACATTGGCTCACACAGTGAGCTCATACCATTTGCTTTATGTACATTCAAAATTATTACCCATGAGAAAATAGTACAGAACCACTTCACTAGCTTTCATGGAGTTATGGACTGAGTGAACAGAACACCACATAGAACACTGAAAACCATATATATTTATAGTACAGTATAATGCTTTATTAATGCACATAAAAATGCACATATGGAAAATATAACCAAAAATATTAAAAATAATTTTAAAGATGATGCTATTGATGATGATTATTTTTTAGTGCTTACTAGGTGCTAAACATTTACATGTATTGCCTACATTGATCTCTGTAAGAATTTTATGAAATATACATGGTCAATATCTCCATTCTCATGCTGAGTAAAGAAAAGCACTGAGAGGTTTAATAACTTACCCAAAATTATAGAGCTAGAATCACTATAAACTATTGATTCTTATTAAAATAACTTACATTTTTATTGCCTAGTCTCTTGAATTATTTATAATTTGTTTTGAGAATCTGTGAACTAATTCCCTGACTCCACTTTTTATTGTTTTTACAATTAAAACCTTGTTAACTGTGGACAGGTGTTTCCCAATGGGGTACTGAGCTCCAATCAGGTGTTAATGAAAAGAAACAAGAAAGTTAGGTTAAAAAGACATGGGAAAATTGCCATGTATCTGAAATAGGACTGTAAATTGCTTGTTCTATCAAGGGAATGATGTATTTTCTTTTAAAATTTTCTCCAGTCTTCTGCCAAATTTTAAGAACCTTTAGTAATTCTTTGATTTTGATTCTAGTTTAACATAAAATGTCTTTCTTTGATGTATGTAAATGTAGATTCCATTGTTGATTTCATATCACAATGAATGCTTTGTGAGCCCCATGTGAATACTGATTTTTAAATTTTATACTTCATAATAAAATCGTTAAGTAGAACTAACAATGGAGGATGGAGCAACACAATAATACTATTTGTGACAGAACTTTTTCACAAACTAAACATGTTCTTTTAATCCTTTGATATATGTACTCATGTAATTAGGTAATGTCTTATGACTAACAGTGAAACCTAGTTCATATAATACTCAGAATCTCATAGAGGAACCATATTGGAATTTCTTTTATGTGTCCAAATACAATTATGTATGTTTAAGGGAAAATTATTAGGCATCTTTTTACAAAGATGGTTACAGCAGGTAAATAGAATGCTTCTCCCAAGACAATCTCTCTTAAGGATTTAGATATAATGGTTAGAATATCTGATTTAAATTATGAATAGTAAGATAGCATTTTTATACATATATACTTAATAAATATGAAAACTATCCTACAATTCTCATGAGGAAAATAAATTGTGTGTGTGTACACACACACACACACACACACACACACACACACATATATATACATAGTGAAAAATGCATTGGGAAAATATATCAAGGATGACTATGGTAAGATGGTGAAGAAAAGGCAGGTTGTGGTAACTCACCTTAATATATATATTTTATTATATATATATTTTATTTTATATATATAAATCACACTTCTATATCCTGTATTTTTATTACATTAATATATGCTATTGAAGTAATTGGAAATGTTGAAAAGTTTACATTTTAATATACATGTTGGAGTTAATAATGTAAAGAGAATGGAGGGGTCCTTTCAAGTTTAACTAGGGTGGTCATGGTAGATTCTCATTAAAAGACAAAACTCCAGGAAAAACTTGAGTGAAATAAATATTTTTAGATTTTCTTTTTTTAACTCTTGATTTTTAGTCCATTTAAATTTTGGAAAAAGTGAGAGGAAGGATTCTTTCTCTATCTCCAAAAAAGGATGGACAATACTGGTAAACCCAAACCTAAATTTCATCCATTGTGCTGCTATGCCAATATTATTATATATCAAATGCCCACTTTTCAGGGGTCTATTTCTGGGATCCTTTACAAAGCCATTGATATATATTTTTTCCATTGCTAACTTAATAACCCATGGTTTTAATTATAATTTTTACTTTCTTTGTAAAAATGACTTATAACTCATATTTGTATTACAATGTAACTATAATTATATTTTGAGGTCTGATAAGATAATTCTTTATGAGTTTTTGTTTTAATACAGCTTAGTGTAGGTTTTGTAGAAATGTATTATATTGAATGTAGAAATAGCTTTAGGGAGAAGTGGCATTTTATATTTCAAATCTATTTAATCTGACTTTCTTTAATGTTTATAACTTACTTCATCACAGTTTCTTTATGTTTTAAATTTATTATTACTTGTTACTTTTAATTTTTGTTACAAAGTTAACAATCTTTTCTCCTGTTTCTTAATTAGCTATGGCAGGTTGATTACTATGTATATTGATGTGTGTCTACTCATGTTGCTAAAACCTCTTATTAGTTATATTTTGTCAATTAAGTTTTTTCAGTTCTCTGGAGAGATATTTTTATTGTCAATAATAATGACAGCTTTCACTTTCTTTTCCTCTTTTTGAAATATTTCTTATTGACTAGAAATTGCAACAGTGATCAAATGTTGTGATGTTTTTAACTTTAATGGGAATCTTATTTCACTGTTAAGTATACTTGCCATAAGTTAAAATGAAAACTTTTTATCAGATGAAAGAAGTTCCCATTTATTCAGTCTATTAAGATATTTTACCAAAAATGTGTGTACAATTTTATCAAATGTTTTTCCTGCGATTATTGGGATGTTTTTTGATAATTTTTATATGTTAACGTAAAGAACATTAACATATGGTTTTAAATGTTACACAATCTTTTAACTACTGGCTGGTAATGATTTGTTTTTATCTAATGTCCAAATTGGTAACATTTATACAAACATTTTTTGGTTTTCTACTCATAAGATCCACAGCCCCTCCCCAATTTTGTCCTAGTACTGGAGTACCGTTAATCTCTTAAAACAAATTCAGTCATTTTTCAACCTTAATAGCCTGCAATAACTTTACAATTTAAGAAATTCCTTGAAAATTCAGTAAAATTGTCAATGGAAGTATCTTAGGTTGAGTCTAATTGTGAAATTAAATAGCCACTTAAAAATGTCTAGCTGTTGGTGATTATAGGATTTTCTAATTCTTAATATGTATCTGCTAATCATATGTACCATAAATTGATCCATTTTTTGTTTTCAAAGGTATTGCTTTAAATACATATGCATTCATTAAATGTAATGTAATATATACCTTTAACTAAACTCTATTCTCAGATTAATATATGGTTCATTTGAGCATTCTTACTTTTATTGTTATCCATATTCACAAAAAAGTTAACTAATTTAATATTTTAATCCTTTTGAATTATCAGATTTAAAATGTTTTGATCAGCTCTAATACTGTGTTCATTCTAAAAAATTATGTCTGCTTTGTTAACTTCTTTTCATTCATAGAAATTTAAAGAGATGAGAAGAGAGATTCTGGTCAGAGATCTAAGATCCAGGTGGTCCAAAGACCAAAAAGAAAAATGCCTAAATCTCAAAGGAAATCATAGAATCCAGGCATTCCTTATGGCAATCCATGATGAAGCAAGAGTAACGTGATGAATGAGAGCCTAAATCAATATTTCATCCAGTAGACAATGAACCAGAAAGTTTGGGCCTATTGTCCATCCTATTTGGTCAGTTGTCTCTCATACCCATGTCAGAAAGTTATGATCAGTATTTTTATTATCACTTCCAATCACAACACTGATGTGCAGAAGACTTGGGCTTATAATAAGGCAGTATAATGAATGTAGGAATTGCATTTTTAAATTGTAAGAAAAATTTTAAAGTTTAAATGTATTCAAATGTATGTCTTGTAACTTTCACTTAATCTGGGCACAGGCTTGTGAGTGGGTCTTTGATGTTCTCCAAAAAAATAAACTATTTGAATCCAATTACCATATTGAAAATATTCCTCCAAAGTTTTAATTCCCTGTCATTTCTCCTCCATTTGTCTGAAGCTCCTATTCAGAATTTTAAATAACTCATTTACATAAGAATTCTTTTCTTAGCTCCAGACAGTGTGAATATTTTTGTGCAGATTAAAGTAAATGTATGCCTATGAAAACTTTAGGGGGGAAAACCCAAAAAACAAAAAACAAATTCCCAGAAGCCAAGATCAGATTATAGATCTAATAACCTGCAGTGAATTCATATGTGCTACAGCTGCTGTAGAAGTGTGAAAATGTCATCAGGTAGAATGAAATTTAGATAAAATGTTCTACTGTGTATGTGTTTATTATTTCTCTTTATCCTGGGAATGGAATTTTATATTTTATATATCTCCCCAAATTTTATGCATTGTGTAAAACTTCTCTAAGCTCAGATTTTGCAAAGATCATTGTATAAAAAAAAGGATTATCAAGTATTAGAAAATGCAAGACAAGTTCCTTCCTGTCTAATGTCCCACTAGCCAAATATAAGGAAAAAGTGTAATGAATTTGAAAATAAAAAGCTAACATAGTCTACTCCCTTAAGCACTGTAAATATTCTAATGAAAGAAACATCTCCTGCTGAGTTCCTCATCAGAAAATCCAATAAAGTTTTTATTAAAATGAACAGTCACAGAAAAGGAAAGTTTAAAGTAAATTTTCTGTATAGCTTAATAGGATTTTTCCTCATAAACAGCACTGAAGTCCTTCATTAAAAAGATCAATAAGACACTCAAAAATATAGTGTAGTGCAACACCCATTAATTAGGCTTTGAAGAACACTGAATGACTAGAAGAAATCATTAATATAAAACCAAAATGAAAATAGATGCCTCCTGAGAGTAACTTTAAAATGAATAATAGTTTTATTATACAGTGAACGCACATGACTTTGGACTGAATATATGTGGAACCAGGAAGTTATTGAGCAACTATGTATGAAAGACTTCCTCAAGAGGCCTTACCTTTAGCCAGATGCTCTTTAGCAGAAAGCTATTTTATTCAGAAACTAGTGAAAACTCTTCTACTATAACAAACATAATATTAAGAGCCAACCCTGATTTTGAATAAACCAAATGTTTTTAGTATTGAAACAGAAGGATCATGCCTTTACTGCAGGGAACTCAAAACCCCATCTCTTAATACCCTAGGGCTTATAAGACTTTGAAGAACACTTCTCTCTTTTTTTTTTATAAAAACAAAGGAACTCTGTAATTGATAGCCCTGCACAAATCTATTAGCAATCATTAGCATGTTACCTAAAAAATAAATGTAAAGCAAGTAAGCTAGCTAAATAAACATGCACATTTTGCTTCTTTCTTTTTATCAAGGTTAGGGATTTGTCATAAAAAAATG
Organism: Suricata suricatta; assembly: GCF_006229205.1. NCBI lineage: Eukaryota > Metazoa > Chordata > Mammalia > Carnivora > Herpestidae > Suricata > Suricata suricatta. The sequence goes on from NC_043704.1 coordinate 116,744,156, forward strand.
GAATCCTTCAATTAGTTGGTATTTTACATATGATAATTTTAAAAATACCTAAGCATTACATATGACCCATAGGGAAAAAATGGGCATGTTCTTAAACTATGTTTATGCATGACTTAATTATAATTAGATTTTTTAATTTAGGTTCCGGATTTTGAGTATTAAGTCATTTACCATAAGTAAAATATATTCCTCATACATCTGCAATGGGATCATGTCTCATACTTTTCTGTTACCAAACTGTTTCACAAAAAGCCTTGACCTGAGCATTACTGGGTGTATTGATCACACCTTGAACTAATTAAACATTTATAATGTCTCCTTTTTTACATATCCTTCAGTATTAACTTCTCTTAAAACTAAGGGAATATACACAGATAATGTCAACACTTAATGTCCAGCTCACAATCACTAAAAAGCACACAGTGAAAGGTCAATAACTTTTTGCTATGCACAGCATTGAATCAGTTATTTGGGCTTAAAAGCTGAGTCTTAAGAAATGTCCAGTGCATACCCCAATCCGCTTCCCAAACCTTCCCCTCCTTCTGCCTTAGTAATCTTGAATGGCATGATACTCTCAACTGTAGACAAAGAACCAAACCAAAACAAAACCAAACCCAAACAAAACCAAACAAACCAAACCAAAACCAAACCAAACCAAACCAAAACCAAACCAAAACCAAACCAAACCAAACCATACTTCTTTCTTTGAGGGACTTTCCCTCTAATTTCCTTTCTTTCTTCTTGGCTTAGAAGAACTTTTTGACTACAAGATCCTACAATCATCTTCTCTTCCCTTAAGAAAATCAAGATGGGGGGCACCTGACTGGCTCAGTCTGTTAAAGCATCCGACTTTGGCTTAGTTAGTGAGTTCAAGCCCTGCATTGGGCCCTAGGCTGATATTTCAGAGCCTGGAGCCTGCTTCTGATTCTGTGTCTCCCTCTCTCTTTCTCCCCTCTCTCTCTCCCCCTCAAAAATAAATAAAACAATAACAGAAAAGAACATCCAGATGGATTTCTTATTTTGTATCCCTGAGCAGACCAGTACTGAGGTTCAACCCTCTGATAAAGTTCTCAGAAAATCATGGATAACTAATTGCTGGGAGGAACATTAAACATTATCAACCCTAATTTCTTCATTAGTCTATGAAGATATCTAAATTTCATCATGGCAAGCACTCTCACAACTCCTCAGAGCAGAAAGAACTTAGGATCTAGGTGCAATTCCAAAGTCAGAACCTTGTACACAGTGTGTAAATAACTAAATAATTAATAAAAACATTATATATTTAAAAATTTAAGTTTATCAGTAAGAATTGGGATCCATGGTTTCTTTTTGTTCTTGTTTTTGTTTTGACTGCTATTTCTCAACCATTTATTGATAGATAAAACTTATCTTCAGAGAATTTGATGACTTGTTAGCAAGTGTACCCACTTTTCTTCACACCATTTTGGAATTCTCCACACCAACAACTATAACATTAATTCATTTTATCTCGATTTTATAGTGTAAAAAGATGTCAGAATTCTGGGACTTGGCTGGGTAAAGATTAAAGGTATGACTACCTTTAGATTAGGTTGTCAGTGAATCCACAGCCCAAGATGAAAATAACATGTACTGGAAAACCACTAACTAACTCCCTGTTCTCATTATTGTGTCTAAGGAATACTCAAGTTTAAATTTAAAAGAGAGAAAAATCCCCTTGCTATCCAGAAAATAAACATTGTCATCACATTCTTATCCTCCTCAACTAAGTTTTAAAGGCTTTACTACAAAAGATATAACCCATCCCTACTTACATGGATCACAATGTAATATAGTCATATTGAATATTTGTATGTTTTATGCTGCCATATTAGTAAAGCTGTTAGCTTGCCAATGAAACTAATTTGATAATCATAATAAAAAGCTTTTATCATGTTATGGACTGAATGAGTCCCAACAAAATTTACATGTTGAAGCCCTAACCCCTAATTTGATGACATTTTGGGATGGAACCCTTGAGAAGTAATTAGATACATGAGCTCATGAGGGTGGGGCTCCCATAAGAAGAAAGGTGGGATCCTTATAAGATTAGATACCAGAAACCTCCTCGCCTCTCTCCCATGCATACATAAAGAAGACATCAGTGAGCACTCAGAGGCATGGAGGATACTTATAAGCCAAGAAAAGAGGCCTCATAATGAAACCTATAATGACATGTATTCTGATCTTGGACCTCCCCACCTCCGGAAATCTGAGAAATAAATTTCTATTCTTTGAGCTACCCAATCTGGGGTATTTTGTTATGAGAGCCTGAGCTGACTACCACATAGTAGAACATCAAGAACATGTAAGACCTGATATTTGTGACTATTTTTGCTTTGCTTCCAGATGCAGAAAAAAAATTTTTTAAGAAAAAATGAGTGGATTTGAGATTTTAATAATCTGCATTAATTTTATCTCCTTTTAATTTTTGTATTAATTATGTACTTATTGTACAGTTACTTCTATAGCTTCCCCTTCTTTCCTCTTTAATGATTTCACATTCAATACTTTCATTATTAGATTACATAAATCATATTAACTTAAAGTAGGAGACTCTGCTGTGTGCTTCTTATATTTTATTTTCTCTCAATTGTAAATACATTCTATTTATTGTAATTTTTCCATTGTCATCTTATAACATGGTTTTCTGATAATTTCACAAGTATTTTTCATTTAAAACAAAATAAGGAGCAAATAGATAAATAGACTTATAGGTAAGATGCTGAATCTCAATTACATATACCTTCTTTTATGTGCATGCCTCTTTCAAAATGGAAACTAAAGTTTTAGATAGTCATTTTTGTGGGGAATTACTCATTAGTGGTCACTTTTACTTACCTCTTCCACAATTAATATTTTTAAGCATTGAGAAAAATGCAACAAATTTTAATAATGAATTTCAGATTTTCTGAGTCTTTTACACTAAGATTCATAATATCTTCAAGTCAGATATTGCATTTATACTTGATTTTCATTATATAATGGCCAAGGAAAAAAAGTGAGTTATGTTCATCAGTACCTAGAGGAAAGCCATTGGTTTCTGCCTATTTTAAGAACTAAATATGTGTCATTCCATATTATTCTCTGTAACAGTTAGAAATGTATGTGACAAAAAAATCTAATTAGTGTTAATTAAGCCTAGTTGGGCTTCATCGTTTCATAAATACTTTATTGTAAGCATTTAGTTGGTGACTGAAAAACCTAAAAGCCTAGGGATCTCTGATTCTCTAGCGCTCCTCCAGTAAATGCAAAATGGCTGACTCATTTTCAAAGATCACAGATAATTTCCTGGCAGGAGGGAACCAAAAGGCAGAAAACAAAGAGAGGTGCCAGCCAAATGTGTCCTCTTTCCTAGGAGCTTCATATAAATAATACAAATAATTTCTAATTGCAGTGCATTGACCAGAACTGTGTCTAATAGTCATCTCTTGGCTTAAGGGAGGCTGAGAAAATTGGTTTTGTAGTTGGGGACTTTGTTGTCCACAAAATTGAACCAACAAAATTGAAGTTCTGTCAGTAAAGGAGAAGAGAATATTGGCAGTGAGAAAGGCAATTCATATCATGTATCTTTGCAAGCCAAATGGTATGAAACTAGCAATCAATAAAAGAAAGAAAACTGTAAAATTCATAACTATGTGAAAATTAAATCACACACTCCTAAAAAGCCAATGGTCAGGGAGAAAAATAAAATGAAATGAAGAAAGAAGAAAAAAAGGGAAATTTTAAAAATATCTTGAGTTAAATAAAAATAGAAACACACATAACATATGAGATGCAGCAAAAGCAATTTTAAGGGGAAGTGTGTAGTAATAAATGCCTCCATTAAGAAAAAAGAGAGACTTCTAGTAAACAACCAAATTTTATACCTCAAAGAACTAGAAAAAGAAGAGCAAGCTAAACCTAAAGTTAGCAGAAATAAGGAAATAATTAAGATCAAAGAAGAAATACATGAGAGATAAGAAAAACAATAAAAATATTAATAAACCTAAGTGTGTGTTTTTGAGAAGATAAACAATTGGCAAACCTTTAGACTAATTACAAAAGAGACAATTCTCAAATCATAAGTGAAAGAGCAGACATTACAAATGGTATCACAGAAATATGAAAGATTCTAAGAAACTACTATGGATACTTATGTACCAACAAATTAGATAACCTAGAAAAAAATGTGTAAATTCCCAGAAATATACATAGCCCTTCTAAGGGGTAAGGAGGTACTTCCAGTTTATAGGCTGTTTTGCCAGAATTTTTTTTTATAATTTCCTCACCACTTTTCCTACCTCCTCAAGGTAATGCCATTTTGTTATGGCAGCTCTCCTACTGTATGAACCAATTTCTATTTCAGTTAGCTTTTTCTGTAAAATAAATTATCCCCAAATTTAGTGACTTAGAACAACAACCGTTTATCTGACTCACGATTTTGTGGATCTCAATTTGGTCTGGGCCCAGCTGGACTGCTCTTCTGCTAGGATCATTCATATGTCTGTATTCAGCTGTCAGTCAGCTAACTGACTCTCCTTTGGAGCTTTGGATGGCTTTCAGCCAAGCAGCTGGAAGATTCTTCTTGTTTGGAGCGGACAGGTCTCAGCGGGGATGTGACTAGCTGATTCATGACGGCTTACACAGTGGCTTCACTCTTTGGAGTATTATATATGGCACCTAATCCCTACGGCCATCATGGAGTACCAAGACCAACATGAGTGGAAGCTACAAGATCTATTTCTATTTCACTTTGGAACCCACCCAATGGCACTTCCACTAAGTTCTATTAGTCAAAAGTCAGAAGCTTAGCCTAGACTCAAAGACTGATAAGATGGATCAAACCCATGATATGAGGAAATGTAAATTGAGACGGCCATTTTGAGAAACTATGTATAATTTTAAAATGAAATGGCTGACTTAGCTTGAATTTTCCTGAAATTCAGAACTTAAGCAAAGGACTTGTAACTCAATATTCTCAAAATGTCCATGATAAATAGCAATGAAAACGATTTTATGGGGAAAAACAAAGGTAATCCAAGAGTAAATTAGCAAACTGGCCATTGCTATCGGCATATGGGGCCACCACTTGGTTAAGTTTACAGGGGTGTGCCATCATCTACTATGGCCAATATGAGTTTTCCAGTGGCCATACAGCTAATGTTTAAGAACATATAAATATCACCACTTTTGCATCCTGTGACTTTTTGAAATATGGTGCTTATCTAATTCCTGAGATGCACATTTCTTCTGACTTACTATTTAGTATGTATAGAAGATTCATTGCACATTACTATAATAATGGCTCTGATGCCTCTCACTGGGGAACCTATCCAAGGCATATGACAAGTATAGTTGCCAATCAGGGAAGTCACCATAGGGTGAGTCTCTGAATCTACTGAACTGAACTTGTTGGCTAGGATTCCATATGCAACATGGGCTCCATAAACCTTTACTCCTACCCTGAACCATGGTTCCCTGGTATTAGCATCAGCTCAAATTCCATATTCAGCAGCTCCAATAAGATCTGAGTACTCCTTCTTTAAAGTACAGTTAGATTGGGAATTGGCCATTGGCAATTTTCAATTGGTCACTTTGGGAAAATATTGGGTAAGACTGTTCTGTGTATATGTTTTATCTCTTGCTGAGTTTTACTCTAAGGGGAACCTTCTCAATGTTAAATTAATGGACTTTGAGAATCAGAATAGCATCAAATCTGGACATAGAAGAGGGAATCAAGATTTTCCAATGTGATGACTGATATCAGTCTTTTGCTAGCCAGCTCTTTTTCTGGTTGTATAGTTAAATAACCCAGTTTGTCATCCATCTTGTACTAAGAATGCAGTTGTGTATTACACATCAAATACACCCCTGCATGTTAAAAAAAAGTTATGACACTAATTTGCCCACTAGTATTATATCCTCTTTGTCACTAATGTTTAAGTGACTCCACATGGACTCTAATATTCTAGAATTACACCATCCTCATTGATGCTGTTCTATGACAGCATGTCTTCCTCTTAACCTTGGTCTATATTACATCATCTCCATTAATCTTCTTACATACATGATTTATTGCATATTGCCTTATTGAATAAAATCTGAGTTCTTCTCGGGACCCCATCCAGGGTGTAGATTCTTTGGTCTGAAATATAAGGGAACTGCCCCTTTTATGTGTTATAAGACAAACATATGATGATGTTATGTGCATTAATACTGTGAGAAATTCAAATTTAAAAATAAAAAATAAATAACTAAAGAAAAAGGGAAGGAAAGAACACATCTTTACTGAAGTAAAGATCATGATATGGCTATAATTCCATAGAACCTGTGTTCTATAATTTACCAGGTTTCCAAAGTAGCATCCTTTTCTTGGTAAGAGAATCCACAGACATGGTAGTGTTGAGGAATCAAAGTGTACCATCTATGAACTATAACAGAGGGGTTTTACTTTCACCTATATTTAACAGCTGTGTGGCCTTGGATAAATTAGTCTCTCAAACCTCGGTCTTCTCATCTGTAAAAAGGGGTCACAGAACTGGTGTGAGGATTGAAAGAAAGATAACACTTTGAAACCATTTACCATTCTTCCTGACATTTAATAGCTACATGAGAAAATGTAGCTATTTATTATGCTCTGGGAATCAGGTTTTTTTTTTTAATTATCAGAATAACAACCTGTCAGTGAAGTTACTATGCTCATTGCATTCACTGAATTATAACGAAAAATCCCAAATACAACATACTATGTTGAACTTTTCTGTTTTCATGATTTCCCAAACTGATATCAATCACTGCCTCAGTCATCTTGATGGCTTTAGCTAAGTCAGACATTTGTCCATGCTCAAGGCTAAGTAATTTTCTAAAGATAATGGAAAATCCAGTAAATTCCTTCAATTCATAGCAGAGAGAATAACTAAAGAGTTCCCTAAACAAATTGATGTTTTCCTTGTGCCTCATCGTCACTTCATAGGGGCATCATATGTCAACATTCAGTAAGTGTCAAATAGAAATACAGGAGTGGGCTTTGGACTACTTCAGTGTAACTGAGCAATAAGCAGGAAAAATGTGTTCAGTGTCAGCATTCCAATGTACGTTAGAAGTTAGAAACATAAAAACACTAGTGGGAAACGTAATATATGGAAATTGGTTTGCCTAACCCAACTCTCTGACAGAGAATGATGGTCCCCTCCATTTATCTATTTGATATCATAAACTGCTGATCTCAGCTGCAGGGCTGATACCACTTTCCATGAAGCAGATGGTGAATCACAGCTAACATCAAAACTGTGACTGTTTTAAATACAGGGAAGTGCAGTTTGTTGGTCTCCCAAAGAGGACACTCCAACAAACATGCATTTTCCTTTCCAGTAACATCTGAGTGAAGCTATTTTAATATGTGTTTAGTCAAGAACAGATTTTCATTATTTCTTTACCAAAGTGTTCTCTATTATACTTAATTCAAAAAGAAAAATGGGCCTTAACTACGCAAAGTAAATAATTGGACATTTATACTCTACATCTATCAAATATTCCAATTTTATAAGCATTGGGGTATGTTGTAATAGTCTTTTTACTGAGAGATCTTTAAAGAAATACAGGATTTTGAAGAAAACTATTTCTCTTTATTGTTATGTATCATTGAAGTAATTTTCCAACATTATAAAAATATCATCTAGAAGGATACCACAAGAGTAAGGAAATGCAATAAAGTTTGGCTTAGGAAATTTATTTTTTTAAGGATTGGACACCAGAAATTCATTGTCGAGTTCTAGAAATCACTGCAAGTGAATGAGAGGCAAAAATTTTGATGACTGATACAAAAATATAAATATGAAAGGAAACAAAGATGACAACTATCAAACGACATTAGCTAGGCCTTGAAAGGATGCTGTTCAACGTGCAGTAGATGGGATGAGTATATTCAAACGTATTTTTCCATGTCTTTATTTATGAAGACACTGAAAATCATCACTAAGAATGTCACACTATTAGTGCAAAGAAAAACTATGAATTTGAATCAAGTTCATCACAAGTCTATCTGTTTGATTGGGCCAGGTATTTAACATATTATTTGCCAAATGATAATGATTTAACTTATAACTCATAGGATTGTTTGGTTATAAAAAGATACCACTTATGTAAATAAACATGGCACACTATCTTCTGCAATCTACGTCCTGAACAATCCTATTTTCCTTACTTTCCCCACTTCCATGGCCTCCTAAAATTGCCATGAGAAAATGGTGTATTCTGACTAAATGTTTAAAAATGTTTTTAAAATATTTTAAATAAGAGAAAAGAACCCTGCCTTAGCAAACATATACTATGTTAACTTTCTTTCTCTCTCAAACCTGGGGTGGCTCCCCTCTCCAACACACACACACACACACACACAGAGGAATCTGAAATTATTGGAGCCATTTTTGGTTATCAAACCATGGAGGTTTTATGAGCATCCAGTGACTAGAGAAGAGCAACACTGCCAATATCATATAATACACAAGACACACGGGAGAGCCCTACCTCACGAAGAATTATCCAGCTCAAGAAGTCAACACTGTTGAGACCAGAAGCCCTGGTTTATGTAATGAGAATGGCCCTTCCTTCTTAATAACATGTTTTCAACGAGTATAGAAATAATCCATTTTTCTTGCAGAGTAAGTGTTGCCTTGTAAATTTGAGGACACAAGAAAATCAGAGTGGGCAGATATGCAGCATAAAGCAATAAAAATGAACTCAAATCTTTCTGAGTGAAAGACATACTTTTGCATAACTGATTCCAACAAGTACCTATATGAGGAAAGTTAACTCCATGTCTCTGAGCATCTATTTCCTCACCTAAGAAACAGGGATAATAATACTTTCTTCTTATGGCCATGAAAATTTAATGAACTAACATAAAATTTCTAGCAGAATGTATTGCACAAATAGATGCTCAAGGAATAAAGACTGATTATAAAGAGATACAGCTAAAGATAAACCATACTCCAGAATGTTTATTCTCTTAACTAAAACGATTTTTAAAAAATGATTGGATTTTAAATTCACTGTGGAAGTTTGCATTCTGACCTCAGAAGCCCAATGTTTGCAAACTTTTACATTATACCCAAGGGCAATGCAACCATATTGCTAACCCTCTCTATCTCTCACTGTCACCCACCCAACAGTGCTGGCATTTTCCTATGCCCACTTTTAGTTTCTGTCCCCAACATTCCAAAACTTTAACATCAATGCCATGTAGAAACTTCAACATGAATAACTTTCTTCATTTCAATTTTCAATTACTATATTCATCTAAAATAAACTACTTGCTTATTTCCTATTAGTATACTGATTGAAAAGAGCCAAGAAGAGAAATAGGAGAATTCACTATGGAACACCAGTCCATAGGGAAAAAAATCACTAAAAACTCAAATTGTAGTAAACAGAGCTAACTACAAGATGGTCAGGCCAGGCTTTCTTCTGAAGAAATCTTATGTGAACATTGAAATTTCTGAGGTATTTTAGCAGTTTCAAAGTGTTTCCACAGAATATGAGCCAGAGATATGTATTAAGTCCCAAGGAATGAAATTGAACTGTAGGCTTTAAGGTATATTGCAGGGAATTTTCAATGACACATAATCACTCATAAGTAGAAAATATGGGCAACTTCTACTTCAGAATTCAAATACTGGTCAAAATTCAATATTTTATGCTTTCTTATATTAATATATTATACACTAAATAACAGATATATTGGAAAATATTTTAAAAATCCACCAAAGTAACTAAACTAAAATGGAGTTTTTTCTCTGTTTTTGGTTTTAATTTTAGAAATTATATTAGAAATTAATAAATATCTGGTTATTGGAAGCCTACATGAATGTGGAATAGAATGGAATACTCTTTTGGAAAATGCCTTAAAATTGGCCTCTAAATGAAACTTCAATGAAATTGTGAAGTATTAATAGCATGGAATTCTTATATTCATATGGGAGAAATAAAACTTGTCAACCTTAAAACTAGCTATAAACTAGAGTGAAAAATATAACACGTGGCAATATATTATACTGTTTTAATAAAATATTGCTTTGATAAATACTGACTGCTACAGAATTTTTTTTCTTAATGCTTATTTACTTGAGAGAGAGAGAGAGAGAGAGAGAGAGAGAGAGAGAATATGTGTGTGCACATAACCAGGGCAGGGGCAAAATTTCTAAGTAGTCTAACTTGCTGACAGCAGCAAGCTGGATGCAGGGGCCAGAACTCAACTGGGAGATTATGACCTGATCCGAAGTCAGACGCTCAACAAACTGAGCCACCCAGGTACTCCAAGAAGTTATGAAAACAGAAAAACATCTCTACTAGAAACCTAACTAGAAATTAGTCTTTACATTTTGAAGTTTGGTTTCTTTTAAATGAGACCACGGGGAGAAAATGACTTATTCTTCTGATAGTAACATTCATAGATGATTCAGAGCTTGGTTTAAAACTTCCCAGAATTTTAGGATTGCAAACTGCACATTGAAATTTCCAAACAAGTAAAAAAAAAAAATAGTCATGAGATTTTTTTTTAAAAAGAAAGGAGATCAGAATAACATCAAACACTGTTATCTTCAAACATATATACTGCTGGTAAACAGTGTAGTTTGTAAAGTTCTTATTTTGCATGTAAGATCATTTACTCTGGCAAAGTATCACTTAAATTTAAACCAAAATAAATACTGGCTCAGAAGTTCAAGAACTTAGAAAATTCAATTCCCAGACATTCTTTCAGAGAAAAAAAAAGACTTACAAGTGGATTGTAGCAAAGCAAACAAAGGAAAGGTATTGAATCTGAAAAAAAGATGTAAGATAAAAGAAATAGACATGAAGAAAAAAATAAATTTTGATGATTTGAATTTTTCTAAACTTTGAATTTGAAAATGAACGAGCATGTCAATAGAGCACAATAAACATTATAGCACAGCACAACGTGAGTCAAAACAAAATAAAAGCAACACTTAAAAACAGACAACAAAACATAACCCTCAAAAGCCCACTGGATTTAGGATTTCTCCAGCACTACAAGAGATGGGTCCTCCAGCTTCCGCCTAATGATAAGAAAAGCTAGAAGGAGCTCTGTTCCCCACCGTATAGTAAAGACAAGCTGAATTAACTTCAAATTTATAACTTGTTTTGAACCATTTAGATTGCCAGGCAAAAACCAAAAAACTGGCCCCAGATCTCCGTGTCTGGGACAGGCACACAAGGGCACAGCCAGCGCACAGGTCGGGGTGATAAAACTAGACACTGGTGAGAAGAGTTCAGCCAGAATAGCTGACAAATCGATGAAGGCTAAGTGCAGACTGCGGAACAGCAGGCAATCTCTACGAGGCCAAGAAATTGACGAGTCCAGACCTTTTTGCAGGTTCTTATTCTATTAATGGCACCAGGTCCTCACAGAAAAGACTAGAAACAGACCCAGGAAATGAGGCAGCCCGATGGGAAGAGAACAACAGCTACATGAGAGGGAAAGACATTCCATGAATTCCCCTCTGGGCTGCATTACCTTCCTAGGGCTGTCATAGCAAAGCGCCACAAAGTGGCTTAAACAACAGAATTTTTTTTCTTGCAGCTCTGGAGGTTAGAAATCTGAGATCAAAGTATCAGTTCATTGTTCTTTATGTTGACTGTGAAGGATGATTATCTTTTATGACTTCCTCTTCTGGCAACTTTGGCATTCCTTGGACTGTAGACACATCACCCCAATATTTGCCTTCATGTTCACATGAGGTTCTTCCTGTCAGCACCTTTGTGTGTCCAAATTTTTCCTTTATAAAAGGACAGGAATCATATTGAATCAGGACCCATTCTAATGACCTCACTTTAATTTTTTTTTTCTTTTACCTCTGTAAAGATCCTCCCTCCAAACAATATCACATTCTGAGATACAGGGAGTTTCCATCATATGTTTTTGGAGGAACAAAATTCAACTCATAAATTTCTCTATCTACACTATAGAAAACAAACTTTAATTTGGGGGAGAGGGAGAAGAATTACTGTCCTTAGGGCACTGGCAAAAATTCATTACTGCTGGGAAAAAGAAAACCATCCTACTCCTGGATGAGAGGCAGTACAATGCGCTGAGCCCACAACTGTGGCTGAGAGAGGGATGAGGGAACTGACAAGACCACACGCTTTGACCCAGTGATATGGTGCATGTGCAAGACTGAGGTTAGTCAGGGAAGCAGTGGGCACACCCCACTATGAGCCAGCAAGCAGCAAATGACAAGTGACAGCAGAAGAATGCTGAAAGAGTGGCAGGACAGGAACAACATGTACAGAGACTTTGGTCAAGACACAGCGCAAACCGCAGATCTAAACCTCAGAATCAAACACATTTCTTTGGTAAACAATCCTCCACCCTACACAGAAGCTATCTCTACAGAAATGTAAAATCTGATATGCAATGAGAGTAACCATAGCAACAATAACATCAAACCTACTCTGCCTTGTAAATATATTAAATGAAACCCTGCTCAAAAGGTCTACAGAAGGAAAAGTGTACACATACCTGGATATGAGAATTCTCTCAGTCTCTGCTGACCCACAAAAAATGTCTGTCTTTCATCCAAAAATTATGAGGCACAAAAATACAAGAAAAACAGAGCTTGAAGAGTCAAACTGATCATAAGAATGAGACTCTGATATGACACAGATGTCAAAGAATCCGATAACAAATTTCCTAACTATGAATAAAAAGTTTAAGATTTAAGGCACCAGTGGAAAAGGTCAGCAACAGTCCATATCATTTGGTATGTAAAGGATCATAAAAAATCAATGGAATTCAAAATGTTAGCAATGAACAATCGAAATTGAAATTTTCCTTTTAAAAAAATACCATTTACTGTTATAAATGTACCAATGGAACGGGGGTGAAGAAATAATGGAAGGAATCCAGAAAGGTAGGCAAGAAGAAAGTTGTCCTGGATGAATCATGTCTCTTCAAAAACTCACATGTTGAAGCCCTAACTTCCAGTACCTCAGGATGTGACTGTAGTTGAAATTAGGGACTCTGAAGAGGTTATTAAAATAAAATTAGGTCATTGTTGGGGCGCCTAGGTGGTTTAATCAGTTAAGTGTCTGACTCATTATCTCAGCTCAAGTCATGATCTCATGGTTCATAAGATTGAGCCCTGCATCAGACTCTGCTGACAGCTCAGAGTCTTGGGATTCTCTCACTCCCTTTCTCTTTGCTTCTCCTCCAAGTGCAAACTCTCTCTGTTTCTCTCTCAAAAAAAAAAGAGGATAAAAGGACATGGATATAGACACTAGGGAAGTGTGGTCAGAGGAAAGGTCTAGTGAAGACACAGAGAGAAGGCAGCCATCTGAAAGACAAGGAGAGAACTCTAAGAATAAGCCAAACTTGCTGACAGCTTTGACCTTGGACATTTAGCCTCAAAACCATGAGAGAATAAATTTCTGTTATTTAGCCCACCTTGTCTGTGATATTTTTTCCCTAGCAAATTAGTACAGAAGGGAAAGAAGAAAGAAAAGTAAAAGCAAAAGAAATGCCAAGATATAAACCCAGCAAATTATCTGTAGAATCTGCACTCTAAAAGTACAATGAAACACTGAAGAAGAAATCAAAGACTATTAAACTATGGAGTAAGATACTATGTTCATACACTGAAGGCTCAAAAGTCCAAATTAAAGCTTAATTATTTAACTAATTGATTAAAAGTATTTTCAAGAGACCAATTCTACCCAATTTGATCTAAAGATTCAACATAATCCTAATCAATGTTCCAGTTGTATTTTATAGATATTAAGAGAAAATTCTTAAATTTTTATAGAAAAAAGTACTAAATAGTTAATATAATTTTGAAAAAGAACAAATGTAGAGGATTCCATTACTTGATCAATGCAGGTCAATGTAACAGAATAGAAATCCAGAAAATATACACACATACATGCACACACATACACATTATAGGAGTCAATGAATTTTTTTTAACAAATGTCCAAAGACAATTGAAAGAAAGGACAGTTTTTTAGCATGCTGGAACAATTAGACATCTATAGGCAAGAAAAATTAATCTGAACCCATTGCACATTATACAAAAATTAACTCAGAATGGATAAGAGGCCTAAATGTCAAACATAAAGCTATAAGACTTGTAGAAGACAACCTGTGTGATCTTAGCTTACACAAAGAGCTCTGAATACAGCACTAAGAACATAAACTGTAAAAGAAAAAAAGGTAAATTGGACTTATTAAAAATCAAAAACTTTTGCAGTGTGAAAGATATTAATCAGTAAGTGAAAAGACATTCCACAAACTATAAGTAAATATTTGTATATTATATATGGGAAATAAATTATATATGGAAACTATAAGGAACTCATAAAATCCAGCAATTAGAAATAGAAAATAATTAAAAATTCAACAATTAAAATACTTTTTTAGAGGTCACTAAGTGACTCAGTGGTTGTGTGTCCAACTCTTGATTTCAGCTCAGTTCATGATCCCAGGGTCATTGGATCAAGCCCTGCCTCAAGCTCCATGTTGAGCATAGAACATGCTTGGGATTCTTTCTTTTCCTCTGCTCCTCTCCTCCAGTTGCACTTGCTTTCTAAAAATAAATAAAACCCAAACTTTTTTTTAAAAAATAGGCAAAGTCTCAAAAGATACTTTACCAAGAAGGATGTATGAATGTCCCCCCAAAGCCCCCCCCACACACATTCACTAAAAAATGTTTAATACCTTGTGTCACATAGGAAATAAAAATTAAAACTCTAATGAAATAGTGCTATACACCCATTAGGATGCTAAAAAACTAGTAATAACAAGTGCTTGTGAGGATGCAAAGCAATTGGAACTCTCACACATTTGTAGTAGGAATGCAGAGTGATAGCTACTTTGAAAAATACTTCGGCAGTTTCTTAGTTTTCACTTTATAACCCAGCATTACACTCCCAGGTTTTTAAACCAAGAGAAATGAAAATTTATGTTCACATAAAAACCTGTACGCCAATGTTTACAGTAAGTTTATTCATAATTGCCAACACATCAAAGTGTTTTAACTGGTAAATAGATGGGCATACTGTGATACATCCATATAATAGGGTTCTACTCAGTAATAGAAAAGGAACTCTTGATGAATTCAACAGCATTAAATGAAACTTAAATGCATCTTGCCAAGGAAAAAAGATAAATCCAAGAGGCTACATATTGCATGATTTGACTAATATGTTGTGGAAAATAAAAGTATTAGGAGGAGAAACAGGAAAGCAGTTGCCAAACTACTGGGTGAGGGGAAGGTTTGTTTCAAGGTACCACAGGGGAACATACGGGGTGATGGAACATCTATTTTGTGTGGAACTGTAGTGACTATATACCTCTATGTATTTGTCAAAATATATAAAACTGTATTCCACAAAAAAATTAATTCTGTTATATGTATACTACTTTTTTTAAGTATATGGAGGAGCATCTGGCTGGCCCAGTTGGAAGAACATGCAACTCTTGATCTCAAATTTGTGAGTCTGAGCCCTATCCTGAGCGTGGAAATTACTTAAAAAATAAATAGACATAAAAAAAGTAAACTCCTTTCAAAAACAGCATATGGAGTTAAGCTGGCATACAGACCTTTATAAATGAATCTAACTGAAACACAAATCAATCACTTACCCACACTGAAAAGTATTAGGAAGAAAAGAGCTGATCTAACTACCTTTGGAAACCAGTGCTTTGGCAGGACAATGTAAAGCTAAGACAAAAAGAACTTTATATAAATACATTATAGTGATAAAATTTGTTCTTACAAGAGTATGGATTAGGAGGAATTCTTTACCTATTGTATTTGAATATTAAGTTTGAAAAAATAAAGATATTGCACATAAGAGAGTCAGGTTTTTTATTACCAAAACTTTCTTAAAGATATAAAGAAATGAAGAGGGCTAGGATTAACTCTGTAATGTCAACCTGAGTTGAAGTATCAATACAGAGTCACATAAAGGGGTGAAGAAATACACAGACATAGAAATAAATTTAGGTAGGTCTTACCCATGAATTAGCTTACTGTATGTTTGCCTGTGTATATAACTTAGCTCTATGTACTAAAAGAGGCTGAAAGCAGTGACCCTCCATTATAAATGAGAAAACACGGAACTCATGATCTTGATTTCTAAATACTATATTCCCATAATAAGTGCCAAGGCTCCTTGGATATGGAGTTGATTCCATGGTTGGGGTATGAATAATACAAGATAAATCTAAAGCATCTTCTGATTTTCTGGTGCTAGAAAGTAAGGAAGTGCTTACAAACAAAAGGTGCAGAGGCATATCTGAAGAGCACCCGAGCCTAAGTGAAGAGCTCCCTATGGACAAAGTTGTAATAATCTGAGCAATGAAATAACCATTGTTTTGGATTGTATGCCAAATAGTAAAATAACTATCCCCAAATTGTTACTAACAATTGAGTAAATAAATGAATAAATAGAGTAATAATGACAATTTTTCTTTATATAAGTCCAATTAATAAATGCAGGAGAAATTAAAGATATGGAAAAATCACTATTAGAACATGACAATAATAATTGCTGAAGGCAAATCCCACCAGTGGATGCTGAAATTCATAGGAGAGAATCTAAGCAGAAACAAGATATGTATTTCGTCTCCATATCTTCTGGAAAATATTTAGCAATTAGAAAACAAAAAATAGAAAAATTACTATGGAGAATGCTGGCAGGTTCCACCTTAGCCAAGTGATCAGCACCACTGGTAACATAAAGGTATGTTACATAATCCCTGATAGGCTATACTAACAAAGGAACGTGGGTATATTTTTGTATTCTTCCCAACAGCTCATTATCTCAATGCGATCATAAGAAATTATCAGGCAAACCCAAACTGAGAGACATTCTGCAAAATAATTAATCAGTGTTCTTCACTAATATCAAGGTCTTTTAAAGATGTGGACAGAATAAAGAACTGTCTCAGATTGGAGGAAGCTAAGGAGACATGACAAGTAAATGCAATTTGGGATCCTGAAGTAGATCTTGGAAAAGAATAAAAAGACATTAGTGGGTACACAGATAAAATTCAAATGATTCTGTAGTTGCAATATTTTACCAGGGCTAATTTTGCAGTTTAGATAAGCATTCTATAGCTAGAGAAGATGTTGCCATAAGGAGAAGGTGGCTAAGTAAGGGTATATGGGAAATTTGTTGAATTTTTGAGATTCCTCTTTAAGTCTAAAATAATCTCAAAATTTAAAAAAAAAAAGTAATAAGATATGGGACCTTCCTTTTCCCTTTTCTTTTCCCTTCCCTTCTCTTGAGAGTGGCTACAGGGCAAGAAGCTTAGGAGTCAGCCAAAACCTGCAAGAACGTGAGGTGAGGAAATGGCAGCCATTGGGACTGAGGTGTGTCGCACCAGTGAGCCAGCTTCGGCTCGGGTCAGCTCTCCTCCAGTGACACCACACCATTTTTCCAACAGCATTTGTTCACTCTGTGTCTGTAACACATTTTGGTAAACCTCACAATATCGCAAACTTCTGTATTATTAATTTGTTATGGTGATCTCTGATCAGTGATCATGAGTCACTAAAAGCTTAGATGATGGCTAGCATTTTAGCAATAAGATTTTCTAATTAAGATCTATAGCATTTTTTAGGCATAATGCTATTTATTATACACTTAACAAACTACAAGATAGTGTAAACATGACTTCTTATGCACTGCATAACCAAAAATTCATTTGACTCATTCTATTGCAATATTTGCTCTGAAACCAAACTAGCAATACCTCCAAGGTATGCCTGTATTCAGATCTTCTGATTTAGCTCTTTGAGTTGAATTTAGGATACCTGCTGGGATCCATCTATTATTGAAAACTTCCAAACATAAGCCTCATATTGAGAATCACACATGGTGTCAATCTCCCAGTTCACTCTAGGGAAATGTGTGGGAATTTCTAATGATACCTCTCCATCTTCTAAAACTTTGATTTTAAACCTGGAATTTCCATTTTAACTTTCATTTTACCCTCAGGGGATGGAGTTCCATACCCATGTGTGTCAGTTAGCAAGTGAAGTATGTAGGTAAAATGAAAGTTTTAGCTGACACTTCACAATAATATTGCATATGCAAATGAGTTGTGGCCCTCCAGGGGCAGCAGGAAATGGGTGGACAGGAACCAGTTATATATTTCATTTATAAGTATTTCCAAAGGGTAGAGAGAGAAGCCTATTATTTGTAGGGGGAGTTTTTGAGGGAATGACTGGTACATAAAAAGAATGTCTACTCCACACAGCAAACCATGTGAGAGGCACTTAAATGGATGCTCTGGGAGAAGCCAATATGTGTCCCTGTCATTGAAACACAGAGTGGGTTGGTCCCTGTCAGCAAGAAATTTGGGGATGAATGCCCCTCATGAACCGGATGTGGCCAACCATGAGAAAAAGTTATTACGGAGTCATTTTAGGCCCACATAAGTCACCTAGAGTCATAGGGTCATCAGCATAGAGAAGCTAAAGGTATTGCCAAATAGACAATAGACTGTGGACTATAGACTGTGTAAGTGACAATCTACAGTAGAAATGCTTTCATGTGCATCAAGGAAGCTGTAGTGAAAACCTAAGCCCAGTGAAAGGAAATCTGTAAAGAACACAGCTACAAGAGCCATCTCTAACCACCAGTCAGATTTAGAGAAAATGACTCCAGCTCAAGAGACAGCCATAACAACTTCTTACCTCCTCTCTGTTCATACTTCCCAAACCCTATCACCTGACCTGAGGGATCTGAAGCCATAGTAAGCAAGTTGGATAGGATGGACAAAAACTGAAAGATCTATGTGGAGATAAAAAAAAAACATTAAAAAAAAAAAAAGAAATCACATACATACTCATTCTCCGACTACCAGTTCTTTATTTTGACAGGCCATGGAGAATGGCAGAAAGATGACAGCATTAAACCAAGAGTTTTGCCTAACCCAAGGGACTGTACATTTTAATTATGGAATAGAGAACTTTCTATCAATCAAGGATTGTCAGTAAAGACCTAAATCTTGCTCTAATTTTTAAGCAAAGAGCAGAGAAAAATACCCTTACTGAATGAATTTAAAATTTCAATGGAGATGAAAATAGTATATTTTCTTATTTATCCTGTGAGGTATGTTTGATTATTTAGTTTTTTAGTATTTATATAAATTCAAATATTGTTATTGAAATCTAAGCAAAGAAAAAATAAATACTAGTCATTGTTTATAACAGAAGATAAAAAATAGTAACAAATGAATTCCACAAAAAGCATAGGATTTTTAAAAACATATGATAGATGGCAAATTTTATACCAGTAAAAATTAAGTTTAAGTTAAATACCCCTAAAATTAGCTCAACACCTGATGAAAGTTGAGTAAGACATTGCTCATTAAATGAACATACTACCTTTGGAAATATTGAGGACTCAAAGAATTTCTTGGAAGGAAATGTATCTCCTTAGGAAAGATGACTTTGCTTTCCTCTTTAATAACTCTCATATAACTTATAATAAAGAAGATTCTACCACAGAAAGACGCAAAGGGCATCCCAGACCAAGCCAACGGTTCTATGAGGGTGCACTACACACAAGCATGCTTGGGGAATGGAAAATGATTCAGAGGCCTGGGGCTTGGGTAGTAAAGCCAGAAAGACTTAATCTTCAAAAAGTGAGCAATATGTAAAGAATGCCACAGGCAGCAGGGACAAAATAATGATATCTATTTAGAAGACAACAGAATACCAAGGGCATATTGGTTTACGGTAAAAACAGAGACTGAATGCCAAAGTTGAGAAGCTGTCAAAATTTCCAAGATGATATAAAATCATGAAGAAAAGCAAAGTCTTTGAAATAAAGAATGAAAATGTAGAATTGAGGTTCAAGATAAAGATCATAGGCCAGAAAAATAGTTATCAGTTATAACTGAAGTGATAAAAATAGCTGTCACCAGCCAGGACACATGGATGTAAAAGAAGAGGAATATAAAGTAGAACTTTGGGAAATATCAGCCCATAAGGCACTGGCAGGAATAAAGAAAAAGAAGAGAGGGGGGAAAAATAAGAACAGGACCTGAGAAAGACCAGTCAGTACAAGCCAAATATGAGAATGTCAGGAAAGTCAGATTCAGCTGAAAGATCAAGCAAGAGGAAAGACTGAATAGGTCACTGGAATTGGCAATTCAAACCTCACACATAATTTTAAGGGCAACATTTTCAGGGACTTAATTTCCTCAATTTAAACACTGGGACTAGTTGAAATAAACTTTAATGTTCTCTCCAGCAATAATAATTCTGTTCTCTGGGATCTAGGTTCTGAATATAATTTGCATTATAGAATATCGTAATTACATGGTATCCTTCAGTTGCACAAGTGATATATTTAAACATTATCACAACAATTGGCCATATGTACATTTCTATATGTACATACTCTCAAAATGTTTAGTTTATATAAAGTTATTTAGCAGGGGGTGGCCTCAAGGGTAATGAAAATCACAACATCATTCCATTTTTATTAAAGAGATCTCATCCAATAGTCTCATCAAAATTTAGTATTAGTCATTTTTTATAAAACAGATACTGGTAAAAAATAAAAGATATAGTTAGTTAAACTTAAGATAATCTTTAGTAACATGCTGTAAGGCTCTTCCTAACAGTATCTGATTATAGAGAAATAAATAGCATTTAAAAAACATGTACTTAATTTTGCAAATTACATTTATGTGGTTATCATGTTTTTGAAGACACTGGCACTATGTATTATTGAAGCAGAAATTCATCCTATTGAGTCAAATAGGTTTTTGCCATTTTGTATTAATAATAATCTGATGCTTCCTACTCAATTCATTTCAACAGTAGTCATTTTCCATTATGAACAACTAACTATAATTGCTTATTAGTTCCTTTTATTACTCCCACAAATATAGTATTTGTGATATTTAGCATATCAGATGCAACATGAATTTTAAATATTCCACAAAGAAAGGCTCAGAGTTGAGAAGTTTCTTTATTCTTGGAATGATTTATTATAGAGTTTATTCTGATACAATTCCTTTGGGTACTTTCTAATACATTCCTCCTTTTTATGTGTAGATTTTTGATAGGTCATCCTACTATAAATAAATAAATGTTTTATAAAAATTATAAAACCCAATGGATGCATTTTCTTTTAAATTCACACTGTGCTTATAAAATATTTAATTAAGATACTGGAGGGCATTATGCCAAGTGAAATAAGTCAGACAGAGAAAGATAAACACTGCCTGGTATCGCTTATTTGTGGAATCTAAAGAAAAAAAAAGTGGAATGATTGTTGCCAAGAGCTGAAGGATTGGGGAAAGGAGGAGATATTGGCCAAAAGGCATAAACTTTGAGTTATCAGGTGACTAGTTTCTGAGAATCTAAAGTAAAACATGATGACTTTACAATATTGTGTTGTATTATATACTTGAAATTTGCTGAAAATAGATCTCCATAAAAGCGTGTTCATGAAAAAAAAAAAGAGGTAACCATGTGAGGTGACAAATGTGTTAACTTGAGTTTGGTAAATACGTGTGTCAAATCACATTGTACATATTTGAAATACATATAATTTGACAATTAACAATTATACCTCAATAAATCTTGGGGGATAAAAAATACTTAATTTAAAACACTTAAACACTGACCTTTATACATCTAAATTTGTAATTTACTTGAAAAATTGGAAGGTCTGGTATGGCCACAGGAAGGCTACCTGCTCCTAGCCTATGGATGTGAGAAGAGAAGGCAAGTGTTCTGAAGTTCAAGATCCCCACCCTGCTCTCTCTATTTTACCTATGTAAGCTGGCCAGTGAAGGCATGCGGATTTTAAATTCTAATCTCTAATTAAAATGTGTACATTTACTTTCAATCCAGCTTTATCTTTGAAAGTTTACTTATTTCAAGTTGAGTGAGAATTTGTAGTTTAAAAGTCTGTGACAATATATCTAATTGAGCCTGATATATGTTGCTACTTTTAAATTTTATTTAAATTCTGCAGTTCTCATAAACTCTATAGTAAATGTTTCTTCCTTTGTTTGGTGAGCTGTCCCTGATTTCTTCTGATGCACAGTCTTTCCTGTTGCAGCATATTGAAAGCCCTGTATTTAACTTACTTCCAAAGGTATTTAGTAAGGACCTATTGAACAAGTGCATGGTAAAACGCCAGAAGAATGTTACTGGGCTGTAATCAAGGCAAAAAATTTTACTATTAAAGCATATCAACACATGGAGTAGAAAAACTGCTTGGGAAACATCAAAGGAAGCTGATAGAGCTTCATCATCTATTAAAACGTCCTGTAGTCCAGCAGTATTTAAGCTATGTGCCAACCCTATCTATAGCTCATGGGTTGGTATGATTCCCAGAAAGCATTTTGCAGCAATGCCATCAGAAAAGCTACATAATCATCACCTTAATAACAAATTCTCAGTTGGCCAAGGATTTCTTCTACTATCTTAAAGTTTTATCACAAATATTTGTTTCCTGTGATTAAATGACTTCATGTATTAAAAAGGTTTTCAGTCATGGTCGGTATGTTCCCTGAAGGGCACTTGGAAATGTGTGGGGCATTTGGGAATGCTGTTCTGTGTACGACCAGCACAGATACATAATACATGCAATGAGTGGTCCAGTGTGCTTAAGACAGGATTATCACACTCAAAGGCCAAATGTGTCCCCATATGAAAACACAGAACTAACAAGGCATGGGCTTGGCTTCCAAAAGCAGGTTTTCAAGTTGGCAAAGGACTTTCTCTCTAAGTCATAGCTTTCTTATGTGTTCCAAGGAGAGTACCTTCCTGTTCTAGTCCTTGATTGGCTTATCAAGAAAATATTAATCTCTTCCTTATGTGTGTGTGTATACATATGTATGTATGTGTGTGTATATATACATTTTATGTATATAGCACATGTAGCATATATATGTATATATGTTTGCTACATTTTTTCTTTTGCATAAACTATAAACCCAAATTAGACTTTCAGTTTTTTTAAGACATAAACTCGGAGATATATAAATATATAAAATAATATGTTAGGGGCAAAAATTTCTGACAATTATTAAGTGCTTAAATAATCAAGGAATCTATACATTCTCACTTGTATTTACTGTCCTAGGAGTCTCTTCCTTCAATGGAGACAGTATTTATCATTTTCCATAAAACCACATTTTCATTACTACCTCATAGTTTTTTTCTATATGTTAAAGTAATTACTGGAAAATAATTTGTGTTTACAAATCTATGATTTCCATAAAATGACAAGTATCGACAATGGGTAACTCACTGTTCTATGATTAGTAAGAAGGACAATTTTTCATTATTTATAATTGTTAGCTTACTGGCAGAAACTTTTGAAAAAGTACTTCTGTCTGTAAGTTGTATCAATACAGAATCCATTTAGTCAACTTTTGAATATGATTTTATCATTATGGTATTCTCATTTTGAAAAGATACTCCAATATCCTAACAGATTAAATCCGTTGATATAAGCCTTCAAAAAAGCTTCTAAACTTCTGCCATCTGATTAAATTCCACATGAAATTTTCTCATAACTCAGACATACTCTTCGCTTACATAAACTACATTAATTTTAGATACATGTGAGAAAATGAGAATAAAACATAGCTTAGATATGTTAATACTTAGCAAAAAATACATTTCTTTTTGAAAACTCCTAACTTTGATTCCTACTTATATTTATATTTCAAGGTTGGTTTTTTTCTTCTTCTTCGTCTTTGTTCATTAGGATCTTTTGGTCCTAAAGGTTAACAACATTCTCAAATCATATGCTAGACTGTTCCTGTGAGGTAATAGAAAACATATATTGATATCAGCACTAGGTTCCTATCATGGGACTCCTAAAACCCTTATGATTTCTAAGTGATAGGAGAACCTAGAGCCTCTCTTGTTCTAATTAGGCAACTCTGCATGGTCTCCTGGATGGTAGCTGGTCACCAGAAAAGCCAGGGCATGATTAGAAGTTCAGAATTTTCAGTCCTGGCTCCCAATCTCTTGAAAATGGAGAAAGACTGAAAATAAAGTTAATAATTGGTCATGCAATGTGATGAATGAAGCCTCCATAAAATCCCAAAAGTATAAGCTTTGGAGAGCTTCCAGAATGGCAAACACATTCATACCAAGAGGGGATGTGTCCCACGTCCAGGGAGACAGAAGCTCCTAAATCCAGGACCTACCCAGACACCTTCCTATGTATCTCGTCGTCTGACTGTTCACCTGGGTCCTTTACCATATTTTACAATAAGCTGGTAAATGTAAGCAAGCATTTTCCTGAGTTCCGTGAGCCACTCTTGCAAATGAATCAAATCTGAGGAGGGGGCAGCCAACTCAGATGGAAGTTATGGATTTCTGGGGACGTACTATTTGCTCTCTGCACTTGGCGTCTGAAGGGTGGTGGGAAACAGTTTTATGGGACTGAGCTTGTAAACTGTTGGATCTGACATGATCTCTAGAGATCGTGTCAGAATTGAGTTAAATGACAGAACATTTGGCTTGTGTTGTGGAGAATTGCCTGTTATGGGGAAAAAATAACAAATTTGGTGACCAGTAGTGACAGGAGTGTTCTGTATAAAAGTAAAGGAGACATTGACATGGAAGAAACTCATAGTAGAAGAACTGAGTTTTTCCCTACACAGGAAGAGGAAATGTTGGGTTTTCCCTTTATAGTTCCTAATGAACCTATTAAAATACCTCTTCATCCAAGAAGCATTAAACAATTAAACTCAGCCATTTTGCTTTTGACTTGTTATTCAGAAGAATGTTAAAGCTGTTTAAAACAACGTTCATTTGGGTTATCATTTAGCCTTCTGCTAAATTTGAGCAATGAACTGTGTAACAACACTGTAGGAATAAATAGAGAACAAATACATAATTTCTGATAAAGCCTATTTCGACACATACTTTAATTGTTAATTGAGCTTTCCTGGAAAGCACAGATAATTATGTTATTATTACATTTTTTTCCATTTCTTAATATGTCTTCTTTCTTGAATGACCTGCCTGAAAGAACATAATATTCAAGCCAAGGAATGAGAAGTGCAAAGATGAGGGGTGGCTACAATATCAAACTGTGAATCATTTCAAGAGCATTAAGAGGTACTGAGTACAGAGGTCCATCTGGAAGCAAGTCACATACTTGGAGTGGGGTTTTTATGGAGTAAGTCTAAAAGAAGAAAAATCATAGAAGCGTTACTCTAACTGAATGGTTGGTACCAAAAAAAATCACTTCATGTGTGTCAGCAGGTAGGAAAAATAATGGCTTATTCTTTTAGTCAGCACCCAATAAGAGGAAATATTTCATGAATGCCCATAGTTTTAAAGAATGCCATTTTACCTTCAAGCATGAACCTAAGGGTAAAAACACAATGGAGACTAAGAATCTTCATACTCACAAATCCAGTAGAAACTTCTTGTCTCAATTTTATTTGAACCTCCTGCTATATCTGGGACCCTTCATAAAACCCATCTGATAAAGCCCACCCAGGACTAGTCTGTAGTATTACAAGTAATACTATTAAGCTAATATCTGCTGAATACATTCTAAATGCCAAGGAGCTCATTTTTCCTGACAACAACCCTGAGACGCATAATGTTCCCATATTATAGATTAAAAAGCCACCCCACAAAGTGAGTCTGTGATAAATATATTTTTGTTGGTGAGTTAACTGTTTATGTGCTTCATGAAGTCAGGCACAGAAGAACTGGCCGGTACAGTGAGCAAAACTGTACATTAGTGCAGAGCAGATGGGCTCATCTCCAGGTCTGGATCCACAAACAGCACCTTAGTCAGCTGAACTAACAGTGATATATCTTTAGTGAAATCTAATGACTAAAAAAACCTCCACCTTAACAACAAATTATACTGCTGTCCATGAAGTAAAGAATCATAAGGAAAAAATGTCAAAGAGGAACTTCTTAAGATTTGAGGAGTAAGAACTTAAATTTGTGGTTGTAAAAATCACTCATGTTGGACATTTAGTATTTAACAGGACATTCTTCACGCATCTTGCAATTTTACATGACATCAGAATAATAATCAGAAGACAAATGGGATAATTTAATATCACTCAGAAGTATCCTGATAATTAACTAATAACAGCTTTTTACAGTCCATTGAGAATTGCATTACTAGATTTATTTCAGAGTCTGCTATGGGTAACTTATTTAACAACTCTAATCAGCCTGAAAAGAACTGGATTAATCTGCATTCTCAGAAGCAAAAGGGGGGGAAAAGTAACAAAAATTAGCTTAATCTTCAACCCAAGCATGTTGAAACATGTCAAATTAAACAGCCCCAAAATATGTGACCATGTTCAACTATTTAGCATGATACTCTGTTTATGAGAATCTCTCCCTCGAGGAATACACTTTAATTGTCTAAGGTTCAATGACAAGATGCAATAAGCAAGAATTAAAGCATTACTATAAAACTCAACAACAAAATGAAGAGTTTATGTTTTATTTATCTCAATGTTTTAAAAGATGATTGAACAGTAATTATTGGGAGTAATATTTTCTTTTTTTATATATGCATCAACATTAGTATTTCTTCTTTATTTATACAAGTATAAAGCATCTCAAACCTTCATTGTATGTTGATAATATTTAAGTTTGCTTCTAATGGATCATTTATGATTAGGCAGCATTTCATAAGCTATTACAAGCTGTAAGGTAACAGTGGGGAAATTCAGAAAAAAATGATTCTGACATTTGAGTCTGGACCACCAAGACCTGTGCTGAGTACCAGAGAAAACAAGAAAATCAGACACTATTTTGGCACTTGAGATTTTCCAAAAAGCTCATGGTGCGCCTGAGTGGCTCAGTTGGTTAAGCGTCTGTCTTCGGCTCAGGTCATGATCTCACAGTTTGTGGGTTTGAGCCCTGTACTGGGCTCTGTGCTGACAGCTCAGAGCCTGGAGCCTGCTTCAGATTCTGTATCTCCCTGTCTCTCTGACCCTCCCTTACTCACACTGTCTCTCTCTGTCTCTCAAAAATAAATTTTAAAAAATTAGAAAAAAAAAAAAAAGAACTGCAAAGATCTTCCAAAAAGCTCAAGAAAGACTTGAATTCTTATGGTAAGCAATGTACCTGAATCCAGTTATACACAAGTTCTGTACGGAAGTAGCACAGAACCCACTGAAGGGGTTGTTACAAGCTTTACCTGATGGGGTCAGAGAAGACTACAGAGGTAGTAACTAGAAAGCTCTGATTTTAGCCATGAATTGGGATTCTCCCGAGTAATGATGATGTAAAAAAGGCAGATCATGCTTGAATAATGATAATTAAGCTGTTACTGCTGAACTATGAACCCAATATGATCAATGAGACTGGCTCTGTACTGCTTTATTTCTCCATATTCATCTGTATTTAGACCTACTCTAATTTCTCCCCTTCATTAAGACTATTCTTCTTAGTCTCCTTCATGTACTGTGCTCCTTCAAATCTCTAAGCCTTTGTTCCCTCTGCTCTGATTGGAATGCTCTCTACTCCAGCTCTACTTGATGAACTCTACTCATGTTTCAAGACTCAGCTTTAGAGCAAGTAACTCAGGGACCCTGGGTAGCTCAGTTGGTTAAGCATCTGACTTTAGCATAGTCCATGATCTCATGGTCAATGAGTTCAAGCCCTACATCAGACTCTGCTGTCAGCACAGAGCTACTTCAGAGCCTCTGTCTCTCTCTTTCTGCCACTCCAGTGTGTTCTCTCTCTTTTTCTCAAAAATAAATATACATTAAAAAATTTTTTTTAATTTTTTTAAATTTTTTAAAAATTTATTTGTGATACAGAGAGAGAGACAGAGCATGAAGGGGGGGGGGAGTGGGCAGAAAGAGAAGGAGACACAGAACTGGAAGCGGGCTCCAGGCTCTGAGCTAGCTGTCAGCCCAGAGCCTGACGTGGGACTCAAACCCACAAATGTGAGATCTGACCTGAGCCGAAGTCAGAGGCTTAACCGACTGAGCCACCGAGGTGCCCCTCAAATTTTTTTTAAATAAGCAAGGAATTCTATGACACGTTTCCTTCTTTGGGTCCTTTCAATTAGGAGTAAAAAAAATTATTTTATAAGATTCTAATGGAATCTTATCTTTATCTCAATTATTCATTCTTCATTTATTCATCCAATCAATCATTCACTCCCTCATTCACTCATTCACTCCCTCAATTCATTGTTATGTGCCAGGCACAATGCTAAGCATTAGAGATACAATTAATGGGAAATGGACACAGAAGTTTTGATATTAGGCTGAACTGAGACATTTACACTCAAGAATAAATTGTAAGTTCATAAATATTTCCCCATATACAAGTAAACAAATGTAAAAATTGTTAAGAGATAATAAGATAAAGAGTAAGTCTGATGAGAAGGGATTGTTTTTAAGAATCGTGATAAGGTATATTTTTCAGAGCCACTTCTTTAGAAGTGATATCTGAGCTATGATCTTAGAGATATAAATGAGTAGGAAAAAGCATTGTGGCTAAAGAGAAAAACAAATATTAGTTTAATTGTCTAAAGTGGCAATATGTTTGGCTAGTTTATGAATAGGATGTAAGCCCATCATGTAGGAATTTTAATCTGTTTACCTTCCAATGTTTAGCAAAATGCCTAACACATAGTAGGTCCTGAGTATTTGTGGGCTAAATACATGGTGAGAAAAGGGATAAATGGCACATGGGTGGCTCAGTTAGTTGAGTGTAAGGCTGTAGATTTCAGCTCAGGTCATGATCCCAGGGTCATGGAATCGAGCCTCACTTCAGGCTACACCCTGGGCATGGAGCATACTTGATATTCTCTCTCTCTCTCTCTCTCTCTCTCTCTCTCTCTCTCTCTCTCTCTCTCTGTCTCTCACATAAAAAAATAAAATTTAAAAGTTAAGAAAAATTAAAAGTTACTGGAGACTAGGTAAACAGAAGAGTGATAAAAGGGTGGAGAATTGGGTGGGGGTAAGTTCATGGGAAGCTACACAGATCATGATAAAAAAATGTATCTTATTACAAATTTATAGGTAGTGGGTGGGAAAGTAAGTGTGTGCTAGACGAGCCACGACAAATAATAAAAATGAGGCTGAAATTAAACAATAAAATAAAATCTTGCCTTGATTAAATTGGTCAATATTTTTAATGCAAACAAGATTGTCAAGCATGTGGGGTAGTTTGTAAAGTTCTGACGCACTTTAAAAAATATTGTTTCAACTCTATGACATTCAGGCAAAGCTAAAACTAGAGAGATCAGAGAGAGGTGAATAGGTAGAGCACAGGGGGTGGATTTTTAAGGCAGTGAAACTATTCTGTATGGTATATAATGATGGACATATAACACACATTTGCCCAAACCCATTGAAACAGCATCCCTAAAGGAAACTATGAACTTTAGATGATAATGATACAGAAACACTGGTTCATTGATTAGAACAAATGTACTACTTGGGTGGGAGATTTAATGGTGAGGGCGGCTGTGCCCATAGCAGATGGGGAGGCTGTGGGAATTCTAGCTATTTTCAGGTCATTTTTGTTCGGAACCCAACTCCGCTACAAAAGTCTATGTAAGAATAATTATAACATATTTATTATCTTTCATTTGGCATTGGGTATCTAAAACCATTAAAGTAGTCATATATTTTTATTTGAGATATTTATTTCTACATTATCTTTCCACAAAATAATCAAAGAGGTACACAGAATTTTTGTTTAAAACTCATCTCAGAACTGTTCTGAATAAAGATATTCTGGCAACACCTTCAATTTCCTATACTAGCACAATGTGGAAACTAATTATAGAATATCCATGGATATTTTTGCCATTATAATAAGGTTTTAAAGAATGTTTACTAACTAATGAATATATTACTAATAAAATGTCAGTTAAAAAATTGCTACAGTGTAACATGCAATACCAAACTAACGATAAAATGTGCAAGATAGATACATGCACACCGGGAAGCAAAAACATTAATGAAGAGAAAGACAAAAAAATGCTATAGTCAGGGTCTCTGGTGGGTGAAATTTCTAATGAATTTTATTTTCTTATTAATACATAGTTGCGGTTACACAAATAAAATGTCAAAGATTATAAGTTAAAATATTTATTACAGGTTGATTTTGCTTATGTATTAAATAAGCAAAAAAATGTAATTGCTGGAGTATAAAGTTGAGAACTGATAAAGGGGTAAGTTTAACAGCTTTGTATAATTGCCTAAGGAGCTTCTAATGTCTTTACACATTAGCATTTACCCTAGTCCCATGAAATTCTCATGAGGAGGCAGAAACTGTAACAAAGTCAAGAAATACTAGACATTATTTCACCCTTTCTGAGACTAGCAACATATTTATTATGTTTAAGGCTCTAAAAAGTTCTGCATTTAGGAAACCTGTTTAAATGTATTTAACCAATATTTTCCAAATGTATTGGGCTTAAAGCATTTTAAATGCAATTGGCAGGAGGACAGCCTGAGGAATACACTTTAGGAAATGCCACCATAGGCAGTCAGAACAATCAATAGTTTTTAAATTATTTTTTTTCTACTTTGAAATATCCCCAAAGTAAAAGCCCAAAAAGAAAATTTGTAAATGACAAATAATTATTTTCTGAACCATTTGAGAGTCAGTTGCCAAACTCACCTTCCATTATTCCTGATAAACTCCAGAAAACATTAGCATGTATGTTCAATAAACAGGATGTTCTCCAACATAACCATTATAGAACCTTCAGAATAAGTGAATGAAAATGGATACAATAATTCAATGTAACTTTCAGACTTCTTTCAAATGTTGCCACTTAGCCTAAAAATGTTCTTTGTGACATTGGACTTTAGTTCAGAATTATATGATATATTTGTCTTTTGTCACTGGTAGTCTGGAAATTGCCTTGACTGTCATGACCTTGACCTCTTTGAAGATTATAGGCCAGGTATTTCTAAAAATTTTTTAAACATTTATTTATTTTTGAGAGAGAGAGAGAGCGCACGGGTAGGGGAGGGGTCAAAAGATGGGGAGACTTAGAATTTGAAGCAGGCTCCAGGCTCTGAGCTGTCAACACAGGACCCAACATGGGGCTTGAACCACGAACCATGAGATAATGACCTGAGCCAAAATTGGATGCTTAACCAACTGAGCCACCCAGGTGCCCCCAGGCCACATATTTTTAGAATGCCCTTCAGTTTGGGCTTGTCTGAATTAAATTCAGATTATTATTTTTGGCATAAAAACTTATAGAAGTGATGCTGTGTTCTTTTCATTGTATTCTACAAGCTGTCACACAATTTCAGTTTGTTGCATTACAGGGTAAATTCACTTTGATCATTTGATCATAGGAGTCACCTACTGCCAGGCTTCACCTACTGTAATGTTACTCTTTTCTTAGTATCTAATGAAGAAGTCATTTGTGGGATGGTACCCTGGGCTGTGTAAATACAGTGGAGCCTTGAACAACACAGGTTTGAACTGTATTGGGTCCACTTATATTTGGATTTTTTCAATAAATACAGTATAGCACTGTAAATGTATTTTCTATATGAGTTTTTAAATAATATTTTCTTTTCTCTATCTTAATATAAGAATACAGTATATAATACAAATAATAGAGAAAATGTGTGTTTATAATATAGGTAAGTCTCCCCAGTCAACAGTAGGCTATTAGTAGTTAAGATTTGGGAGAATTAAACTCTATGTATGACTTTTCACAGCCTGAGTGAAGTGTCAGAGACTCTACCCCTGTGCTGCTCAAGGGTCAACTGTATTCTGTTCCTTATATTGCAAACACACCCTAAGGTGATCTTTATGATCCCCACTCCTACCGTTCAAGCTCATATACAGTATCCTCTATAGGAAAGCAAGCAAGCATATGACTTGCTTCTAATAAGAATATGATACCAGCAATCGAATGTCATTCCCATGATCATGTTTTTTCTTTTTTCTTTTTAATATATAAGACGTTGTGTTGCTAGCTCACTCGTTCTAGTCATGCTCTCCATGGCTGGCCTCAGAGAACACTAAGCCAACACTTCTACAGACATCAGGAAATGGATTCTTCCAGCAACACGGAAACCGAATCCTCCCCACTTGAACCTCCAGATGAGAACCTAGCCCTGGCTAACTTTGATTACAGAGGACCTTACAGAGGACCCTGAATAACATCTTAACTTCAGCCTTGCAGAAAACCCATTCTGTGCTCAACTCCTGACCCACAGAAACTGTGAGATAATAAGTTTACATTGGTTAAAAAGCTGCTACATTTGTGGCAACTTGTTACACAGCATAGAAAGCTAATATCCTTACCAAACTTTCCATTAATTAATTAATCAACTGATTAATTTCAATATAGACTCAGATATTTTATTTATTCCTATTTTATTCAATGGATTACAATCTGATACTATAAATATTTATGTTGATGTGTATATGGTTACCTACTTAGGAAATGGCATTTATTATCATTTTGATATGTCACCATCAGTCTTTGGTCATTCCCTTACTTTCTGGCACAAAATAATATTCTAGGCTTGCCCCTGGTAATGAGCCATTTTTTCCACTGAGCACTGATTCATCAGTAGGTACTATTTAAAGACAAGATCTGTTTTCTAGATGTGATTATTGCTATGTGGTATCCCTGCTACCAAGCAGAGTTAGAGATACACACACACACACACACACACACACACACACACACACACACACCCATCCCTACATAAAATAAACCTGCATGTATATTTTACTCATATACACATACAGAAATATATGCACATCCCTATTCCATTATATTATCTACCTATTGAAAACCATGAGTTTGCTCACATGCTTCGAGTTAAATCCAACACCACAGAGTTGATGCTAATTTTAACTCTTTCCATATTTATAATTCCTTTCTTTGACAATAAGGAAACTGGTACCTATTATTCTTCATGTGTTTACTTACTTGTTTAACTTTCTGTAAGAGAACAATGTACTCAAGACGTACTAAACACCTCCTCTTCTTTCACACAGATGCCCTCCTCACCTTACCTAGGCTAGGAAATTCCATGACAGGCTACGTCACTCCACCACTGTTTACTGGGCATTCCTCCTCCTGTTCAGCCTTCAATGCCCCATGCCTGGCAGTGCTCCCCTGGAGACACCCTGCAACCCCCTGCTCGAGTTCTGACACCACACAGTGCTCTGCTCTTCTCTGAAGACACCTCTTCAATCTTCTTGGACTTTGACATGACGTGCCAGATGTCTCCCACCATGAACAACCTCCTCAACCAGCTTGAGCTCTGATGTCCCACATTGGGCTGTACCTCCAAGGAGTCACCCTCCTTATTTAGTTCTGACTCTCCTGCCCTGGGTTGGCTGTCACCCAGTGCGACTACCTTCTTTACACCCTCAGGCTCTGGCTCCTCAGGCAGGGCTCCATATAATCTCTGAATCTTAAACTAATACAGTCTATTATTCAAAATGAATTATACTAGCTCCACTATTCTAAAAGAAATAATCAGCAGACAAAAAAGACTGATAGAGACAAAAAAAAAAAAAAAAGAAGAAGAAGAAGAAAAAGAAAGATACACTGATTTTTTTAAATGTCCTGGTAGAAATAAGTACATTGTAGAGTACAATACAGAGGAGGAAAAATGATCACACCTTCAAATGTGCTAAAGCAAACTAATGATTTTTAATGTAGTAAGTAAGTTAAAAATTTTCAAGGGCCTTGTCTTTTACATTTTGTAATTGCAACATTATATGTGTGTACTTATATATATTCAGTTCTCCTCATGTTAACAGCTTAAGCTTCTAACTAAATATTAAGTGATTTACTTTTGCTAAGCTTTAAGTATGTACACTTGACTAACATTCTAAAGAGAAGAATCAACAAAAAGACACATGTGCACCACAATAATTTTATGTAAAAGAAGGTAGCTTTGCATAAGTCTACAAATATGGGTAAAGCATTTTTAGACAGCATATCATAATTTCAAAGGACACGTGGTCTTATTCTGTCATCTTAATGGATATATTAATTTCCTAAATACTTTTTAAAGTTTAAATTATGTATTTAAATATTAGGAAAAATGACAAAATGAATTTTTATGTAGTTTTAAAGCTGCAAATAAACTTGAAATTCACTAATATGTGTGACAGGAAGATAAATAAGTTAAAGACTATGTTTTCCAGAAATTTATATTCTGCTCAGCTACGCAGAATGCAAATAGATCATTGTAAAACAACAGAAGACTTTTTAAAGATTGTGATAAAATAAGGAGTTGAGAAGAAAACACAGAAGGAATAATTATGACCTTGAAAACAATGTTTCTAATACTTACTTTTCAGGGAATTTAAGAATGAACAAATCTAAATAACTTTCCCATTATCCCAAATATTCGGTGCTAAAAACAGGCTGGAATGAATTCTTCTCCATATATCACGGGTTCTTATTTCTGACCTTCCAATATATTATAGAAAGCTTAAGAGCACACCGTTTTAGGTCTGAAATATCCTGGAATATAGTTATTTTTCTACCAAATAAAAGCACTTCTCAAACAAAATTATCAAAAGCTTAGTATGTCATCCCAAACCTAATACTTTTACACTTTTTACTGTGGCTCTACTGAACTATGGAGATATAAACTATATGGACACCAGTAAAACATTTTACATATACAAATGTGTGTGTATGTACATATATGTACACACATATTTTACTTATATAAATACAAATACACACACAATAACACAATAAGTACAACACACACATGCTGAGGACAATAAAGAGCCAGCTTGCAGTGAAGCATTTAATGATAAAGGGATGCAACTTCTGCACACTCAGCATATCCCCATCTGAGATGTTAATGAGGTAGAAAATTAAAAGAAATAACAACACACAGGTCTTGCAATGTTTGCTAAGCCCTAAGTCCATTGGTATTTTCTTTCTCCTACTCTTGTGGGACTATGTTTATTATACTATTGATAGAAGCATGTATCATTGAGCAAGAAAGAAAGTATACATTCCTATTGATGG
Organism: Suricata suricatta; assembly: GCF_006229205.1. Taxonomy (NCBI): domain Eukaryota; kingdom Metazoa; phylum Chordata; class Mammalia; order Carnivora; family Herpestidae; genus Suricata; species Suricata suricatta. The sequence goes on from NC_043704.1 coordinate 116,779,184, forward strand.
CTGGGCTATACTGACACCCACCTGAGAAGATTTAGGGAGATTAGTTTTTCCTTTTATAAACATTTGCCATTCCAGACTTCAAATTGAATAGGGGGAAAGACCCTTCTAATATAATTCTAAAGTTTAGTTTATTTATTAAGTGAGTGAGCACTCTATAAGCTTTTAGCCCAATGTCAGCTAGATAAAGAAAAATGGGGCAGAAAATGAAGTAAAATTAAGAATTTTAAAGTGTTGGTAAGTAGGGTTAGGAGGCCCAAGTGTTTTCTACTAAATTCAGCCTTTCTAAGACTACTATGTTATCATAAGTTCCCAGGCCAACTTCATAAGTGAAGCACTGTAAGTGGTTGGATGAAGCAGAGGATGATGATGTATGCAGATTAGCACCAACTATTTAGAATCAAATTTCAGAATTATTAAAGCAAGTGCTACATTTGTATGGCTTTGTTGACTACCTTTCCAACATTGTAATTGCCTAAGTAGTTTGTGTAACCTAAAAGAGGTGATCTCTTTTTGGGGGGTAATCATAAAAACATAGGCCAAAGGAGCAACATTGAAAGGATAAAGACATTTCCTTAAAAATCAGGAAAAAATACATTTCCTTTCAAATTTCAACAGATAGTTTTTTAATTTCTACTGCAGAGCTGAATCAGAAAGTAAGACACATAAACATTCAATTTATGACCCTTTATCCCACATTACAAAGTAACTGATAAAGTACCATGGGAGTTTCTGATGCTATTTACAAAGAGTATGTGCACATCCCCTGTGAGGGTATGGATAGTATATAGGTGTACAGGAAATATATTCAGATAATATGTCATTGTATGGATAATATACATAAATGAACTATAATTTAAGGAAACTGAAATTGACCACTTTTTTTGTTTCATTTGCTACTAATTTTACAACAGTCTTAAGCTAAAAATTTTTTTATTTCTCCATTCCTACTTGGAATCAGGGGGGTTAAACATATATTTTTTCATGATATATTCTCATTCATGTATGACTACCATCCCCTCTCCCTACCTCCCCTCTCCAAGATGACCATTATCCCAAATCCCATTATTATTGTTTTCTGTATTCCCTTTTGGAATATATAACATACATTCCACACCTTTGTTGTAATCTTAGTTGGTTTTTTTTTAATTTTACAAAAAGATCTAATTTATGTTATATGTTATCTCTCGGGACTTAACGGCCACGTAAATTCACATTGCTGATCAGAAGCACTCTGTATGGCAAAACAAGAATGTCTGAAATCTAATCCTCCATAAAAGTAATGAGAACATTGGAAAATTGTTTCCAAATTATTACTTTCTGAATTCTGAAATTTAACCATTCTCCAATAACCTACAAGGTGTTTATTTAAGAAAAGGAGATGAATCTTGGTAAAAACAGTGAAGTCCATGGCATTCAAACTACTTTGGTTCCTATGCCCTTTAACCCAGCTACTCAGTAGCCTTGAAACAGTCTTACCACAATGGTAGCTATGGGGGAAAGCAGACTAGTAGACATTGGAAGGGGAAGAACGGCCTTGGAGCTCCCTCAAACTATCCCCACAGAATGGGTATCATTGTACTACCTGGCAGCTCTCTGGACAAATCCTGTTCTCAGAGCATGTCTTTCCTTTTGATTCAGAGCCAACTCAGTGAAACATGTCCCGTCCCCAGGGCATTTGCCAAAAACAATGAGCAGCAATCATTTGCGATCACAGATGCATAATGTGGATATCCAGTTGCAGTTGTGGCAAACAGGAGCTGATCTTCAAAGTATCCCTGGGGAATAATGGGTCTTCAGAGGACTCTAGTGTCTGATTTGGCATGTAAAAAGCTTGGAAGCTCCCAATACATCCTAAGAACAAGTAAAAGTTGAACAAACTGAAAAATCCATAACTCTTCTTAGATCTGTCAGAGAAATGAAGTCACAGTACACATTCCTGCCTCTAAAACTGAAGACACCAACAAGCAAACACAGAAAATCACAACGTTTGAGAACAGAAACCCTCCAGCTGACCCCTCCAGGCGAACAAGTGCCAAGGGTAGGGAAAACTGAATCCCAGTTGATGAATTGTCAGAGCCTTAGTCTGAGACAAGTCTGAGATATGACGACCTCAGGGGGACTTCTCGTTAGAGGATCCACATGCTTTTGTGAGTTTAATGTCCTAGAGTTCTAGCAGGTCCTCACAATGAATATCAGGGGGAAAAAAAAATCCCATTATGCCTTCAGCAGGGGAAGAGGAAAGGAACTATCTTGCAATATATAGGAGCAATCTGTTTTTCTTAACAAGGTCTGAACTTAGGCCTAATCTATAGGAATTTTACCAGAGCCTAACTGATTTAAGGAAATGACAATACCCACCTCAAGCCTAGTCTAGACATCCTGTCTCAAATGAGAAAAGCGGGGTGTGGAGAGAAATGCATGTGAAGTTCACAGTTCAAGGGCATACAGATTGAGACCTAATCATGGAACCATAGAATATTTACCCAACCCCCAACCCATGCCCGTCATCACCTTACTAAAGGCCTATTTACAGCAGGTCTTTTTACCTAGTGCATCATGTCTGGCTATCAAGAAAAAAACTTCAGGGCATACTATCAGCAAACAAACACAAAAAACATAGTTTGAAGAGACAGAGCAAGAAGCAACAGAACCAGACTAAGACATGGCAAGAATGTTGGAATTATCAGGATTTTTTAAAAAATCATGAATGTTAATGGCTCTAATTGATAAAGCAGACAGCACTCAAGAACTGATGGACAAGGTCAAAAGAGAGGTGAAAATTCTTAGAAAGAATCAAGAAGAAATGCTAGACATCAAAAACACTTTAACAGAAAGGAATAATACCTTCGATAGTCTTATTAGTAGATCAGACACAACTGAGGAAAGAATTTCTAAATTTGAGGATATCTCAATGGAAACCTCCAAAACTGAAAAAAAAATTATCCCCTGGCATATTATGTTCAAACTATAGAAAATCATAAGTAAAGAAAAATCCTGAAAGAAGCTAAAGGAGGAAGAAAAAGACAATTTATAATGGAGCAAAGATTTTTAAAAAAATATATCTGACTTATTCTCAGAAAACATGTAAGCAAAAATGGACTGAAATAGGGGTGCCTGGGTGGCTCAGTCTTTTAAGCATCTGACTTTGGCTCTTGTCATGATCTCGAGGTCCCTTTGTTCAAGCCCTGCTTCAGACTCTGTGCTGACAGCTCAGAGCCTAAAGCCAGCATGAGAGTCTCTGTCTCCCTCTCTTTCTCTGCCCCTCCCTGGCTCCTGCTCTCTCTTTCAAAGTTAAGTAAACACTAAAAAATTTAAAAAGAATTGAGTGAAATATTTAGTGTGTGAAAAGGAGCAAAATAAATAAGCAATAAGCAAAAACTCACCAACCTTGAATTCTGTACCCTGGAAATTACTCTACAAAAGTGAAGAATAAATAAAGACTTTCTCAGATGAAAGAAACAAAATTGAGAAATTTGTTGCCAGTAGCAAGAATCTTTCCTTGCAAGAAATCTTAAAAGAAATTCCTTGAGTGAAGGAAAATGATATAGGTCAGAAAGTTGGATCTACATAAAGAAAGGAAGAACACTAAAATAGAAATGTAAAGGTAAAATAAGTTTTTAAATTTTTTATTCTTTTTCTTTTAAGTTCATTTTTATTTATTTTGAGAAAGAGATAGAGAGCCAGTGGGGAGGGGCAGAGAGCAAGGGAGACAGAATCCAGAGCAGGCCCGCACTGTCAACACAGAGCCTGGTGCTGGGCTGGAACTCATGAACCATGAGATCATGTCCTGAGCCAAAACTCAAGAGTCAGATGCTTAACTGACTCAGCTGCCCAGGTACTCCAGTTATTTTATTCTTAATTGATCTAACATGTAACAATCTGCTGAAATAATAACACTAATAATGGGTTTGATCATGTATTCTTATGTATAAATGAAATAAATGTCACAATGTTATGACGGACAGAAGAGAAAAATTAGGATTATCATAAGGTCCCTACAATACCTGTGAAGCTGCATAGTGTTATTTGAAATTGGACTAGATTAATTGTAAATGTATATTGAAACTCTAGGGCAACCACCTAGTAAAAAGAAAAACAAAAGATAATTGATATGCTAAGGAAGGAGTGAAATCAGAATAAGACACTCAATTGAAATCACAAAAGAAAAAAAAAGAGTGGAGACAAAACCAGGAAGAAAGAATAAGGGCTGCAAATAGAAAACATTAAGGAACAGAGTAGATGTTAACCCAACATTATCAATAGTCACTTTGAGAATGAAGGTTTTAATACAGCAATTAAAAAACAGATTATCAGTGTGGGTCAAAAAACAAAATCCAACTACATGTTGTCTACAAGAAACCTATTGTAAACAAAAAAACACATAGATTAAAAGTAAATGAATGGAGAAAAATATTCCATGATAACAGATATCAAAAGAAAGTATGAGTAGCTATACTAATTTTGGACAAAGTAGACTTCAGATGAAGGAAACTTGTTAGGAATAAAGAGAGGCATTATACAATGATAAACATGTGAATTTCCAAAGAATATGTAACAATCCTTAACATATGTCTAACAATAAAGCATCAACATACATGAAGCAAATACTGATAAAAAGTACAAAGAGAAATAAATGAATCCACTATTATATTTGGAGACTTCAAAGATCCTATATCAGATCCAGCAGGCAGAAAATCCAGTGAGGATGTAATTGAACTCAACGACACCATCAATCAACTAAATGTAATTGACATCTACAGACTACTTTATCCATCAACAATAAAATACACATTCTTCTGAAACTCAGATGGAACATTGACCAAGTGAGACCAAATTCTGGGCATATAACCCACCTTAACAAATTTATAAAAATATAAGTCATACAATATATGTTCTTAGACTCCAGTGGAATTAAAATGAAAATCAATATCAAAAATATAACTGGAAAATCCCCAAATAACTGGAGATGAAACACCACATTTCTAAACAACCCATGTGTCAAAAAAGGAACTCCAGAGAGATTAAAAATTATTTTGAAATAAATGAAAACACAATTCATAAACATTTGTCAGATGCAAAAAAGGTAGTGTTTAGGAGGAAATTTATAGCATCCCTAATTTATGATGGTTTGACTTACAATTTCTCAACTTTAAAATAGTTTAAGAGTGATACACATCAAGTAGAAACCATTCCTCAAATTTTGAATTTTAATCATTTCCCAGGCTAGCAACATGCTGTACGACACTCCATTGTGACGCTGGGCAGCAGAGTGAGCCACACAGCTCTCAGCAAGCCACACAATCCTGAAGGGAACCTACCGGTACCCACACAACCATTCTGTACCCACACAACCATTCTGCTTTCCACTTTCAGTACAGTATTCAATAACCTACAGGAGATACTCAGGACTTTAAAATAGGCTTTGTGTTAGATGATTTTTCCCCACCGAGTGGGGAATACCCCATATGAGTATTCTGTGCATGTTTCAGGTAGGCTAGGCTAAACTATAATGTTCAGTGTGTTAGTTGTTTTAAATATATTTTCAACTTATGACATTTTCAATTTGCAATGGGTTTATTGAGATATGTAAAAAAGAATTATAAAGAATAGAAATGACAAAAGAGCTGAAATCAATAACCTACTCATCTAAGCTCCCATTTTAAGAAACTATAAAACAAAAAAAACAAGAAACAAACAAACAAAAAACACAACCAAAGTAAGGAGAAGAAAAGAATAATAAAAATCAGAGCAGAAATCAATGAAATTAAAAACAATCAATCAATATAGATATAAAATCAGTAAGTCTCTAGCCAGGCAAGAAGAAAAAAGAGATAAAACACAATGACTAATATAGAAATGAAAGAATGGACATGACCACAGACTCCATAAACATAAAGAATAATTAAGGAATACTATGAATAACTCTATACCCACAAATTTGCTAGTCTAGATTAAACTGACCCATTTTTTGGAAAACGCAGTCTGTGGAAACTCATCCAGGAAGAAATAGATAGCTAAATAGACTGAAGTTCTATTAAAGAAATTGAATCAAGAATTAACGAACTTCCAGAAAGCACTAGGCCTAGATAGATTCACTGATAATTCTACCAAACATTTAAGAAATAAATTATAAAAATTCTCTACAATCTCTTTCAGAAGATAGAAGCCAAGGAAAAATGTCAGAACTGCTTTTATGAGACCAGTATTACTCTAATACCAAAACAAAAGATATTACAAGAAAAGAAGATTGCAGACCAATATCTCCCATGAATAAGTAAAAATCCTCATTAAAATGCCAGAAAACTGATTTCAGCAGCATATTACGAGGATTATATACCATGATCAAATGGCACTTGTCCCTGGGAGACAAGGATGATTCCACATACAGACATCAATAAATGTGACACTCCATATTAATAGAATGAAGGATAAAAAAACATATCATCAACTTAATAGGTGTAGAAAAGAATTGACAAAATCCAACATCTTTTCATGACAAAAACTTTCAACAAATTATGTTGGTAAGTTATGTAAGGAATGTATCTCACATAATAAAGACAACATATGACCAGCCCACAGTTAACATCATGCTCAATGATGAAAAGCTGAAAGCTTTTAAGATCATGAACAAGACAAGGGTGCATACTCTTGCCACTTTAATACAACATAATACTGCAATCCTAGCTAGAGTGATTAGGTAAGAAAAATAAATAAAAGGCATTCCCTTCATTTGCAGATGACATTATCTTAGAAAACCCTAAAGATTCTACTAACTTTTTTCAAACTGTTAAGCCAATTCAGTAAAGTTGCAAGACGTAAAATCAGCATACAAAAAAAATCTATTGTTTTTCTATAAACTAACAATAGACTATGTAAAAAAATAGATGATCCAAGTTGGAAGTATCATACTTCCTGATTTCAAATAATACTGTAAAGTTACAGAAATCAAACCAGTAGAGAACTGGCATAAAAAGAGATCATAAACCAATGGACCAGAATAAAAACCCTAGGGGAAAAAACTCATGCATGTAGGGTCAACTAATCTTTGACAAAGACATCAAAAATATACAATGGGGAAAGGACATTCTCTTCAGTAAGTGGTGCTGGGAAAACTAGACAACCACACGCAAAAGAATGAAGTTGGAACCTTGTCTTACACCATGCACTAAAAAGTGACCTCAAAAATGATTAAATATTAGGCCCCAAAGCATAAAACTTTCAGGAAGAAATCCCTTGGCTATTGGTCTTGGCCATGATTGCTTTGAGTTTAACACCAAAACCTCACCTAAAAAAAAGCTAAAATAAACAGACTAAAAGGTTTCCGTATAGCAAAAGAAACAATCAGAAACTTATAGAGGCAACGTATAGAGTGGGAAAAAAATACTTAAAATCATATATCTGATAAGGGACTAATGTCCAAAGTATATTAAAAAACTCATACAACCCGAAAGCAACAACAATGACAGAAACGACAACAACAACAAAACACCTTGATTAAAAAATGGGTGAAGGACTTGAACAAACATTTTGTCAAACAGGACGTGCAGAGAACTATAGGTATATGAAAAGATGCTCTAGATCACACTAATCATTAGAGACATGCAAATCAAACCACATGAGATATCCCCTTACAGTTGTTCGGACAGCTATCTATTATGAAAAATTCTAAAGATAGTAAATGTTGACAAGAATGTGAAGAAAAAAGGAATACTTGTGTCTTTTTGATAGGAATATAAAGTATTATAGTTACTATGAAAAACCCGAGAGAGGTAACTCAAAAAATTAAAAATGGAACAGAACTACCATGTGATACAGCAATTTCACCTCCATGTACATATTCAAAGGAAGTAAAATCATCATCTCAAAGAAATATAGGCATTTCCATGTTTGCTGCAGTATTCATAGTAGCCAAATGTAATACACACACACACACACATTCTCTCTCTCTCTCTCTCACTCACTCACTCACATACACCAGAACACCATTCAGAAGGAAGATATTGCCATTTACAACATGAATTAACCTAAAGGCTATAAGTGAAACAAACCAGACAGAGAAAGATAAATATTGCATAATCTTAGTTATATGTGGAATCTAAAAAAGCTAAACTCTTAGTAACAGAGAATAAAATGATAGTCACTCGGGGCTGGATGTGGTGGGAGAAGGGAAGGGAATGGGGAGATGTGGCCAAAGGGTATAAATTCTCAGTTCTAGGATAAATAAGTTCTAGAATAAATAAATTCTAATGTATAGCATGGTGACTGTAGTTAATAACAACATACTGTAAACATTTTTTTCAAAATGCAATTGCACAATTAAATGAAGGAACAATAGTTTTCTAAGAAGTCGTGCTGAGACAGCTGGATATGTATATGCAAAAAAAGGAAATTGGATCTCTCTCTCACATCATACACAAAAATGAACTCAATGTGGTTCATATATCTAAATATAAGAGTTATCAGTATAAAACTATTAGAAAAAAACAGACATAAGTCTCTGCTACTTTAGATTAAGTGATTTATTTTTAGATAACATACCAAAGGCATAAGTGACAAAATAAAAAAACTACATGCTTTATCTTATCAAAATTAAGTACTTGTATATTTCTAAAAGTACTGTCAAGAAAATGAAAAGACAACCCATATAAAGGGAAAAATATTTGCAAACCATATATCTGATAAGAAATTTAGATAAAAATATCTAGACTACCTAAGAACATTTACAACTTGAGAGTAAAGTCAAATTGCCAAAATAAAAATTGGCAAAGGACTTGAATAGACACGTTTCCAAATATGACATACAAGTAACCAACAAACATGAAAAGATAGTTAACATTATTAGTCATTAGGGTAATGTAATGAGTTACCAATTCACAACTACTAGGACTGAAAACACACAAAAGACAAGGCTGTCGATATGAAAAATTTGGATCTTACACATTTCTAGACAGGTTATAAAGGGGTGTAGTCACTTAGAAAAAAAAGTTGTCCATTTCAAATCTAGCTCAGCAATTTCACAAATAAGTATATGCCCAAGAAAATTAAAACATATGTCTGTACTAAAATTTATATATGAATTCTTGTAACAGCATTATTTGTTATCATTAAAAAGGGAGACAGCCTAAACATCCATCAACTGATGAATGGATAAACAAAATGTGGCATCTCCATAGAGAAGAGTATTATTTAGAGATAAAAGGACTGATGTGCTGATATATGCTACAATATGGATGAACCTTAAGACATTAATGAAAGAAGCCAATCGCAAAAGAAAACCTCCTGGATGCGTCAATTCATACAAAATCTACAGAATAGAAACAGACAGAAAGTAGGTTAGTGGCTGCCTCGGGCTGGGAAGATGGAATGGGCTATGGAATCTTAAGTAACTACTGAAGAGAAGGGAGCTTCTTTTGAGGGAACTGAAAATGTTCTAAAACTCTGTGAATATACTAAAAACACTGAAATGTATACTTTAAAACAGGAAATTTTATGATATGTGAATTATATTTAATGACTTATAAAAACTCGTTGATATTCATTCATATTACTGTATGTATATACATTCATTTATTTTGATATCTGTATAATATTCCATTGTTTTTTCCGCCAAACCTCTACTGATAAGCTTTTGAACTATTTATAGGTCTTTGCTGATGTGAATAGTGTTGCTATGAGCATTCTTGGGCCTGTGCTCAGCTATGCATATATAAGATTTTCTCTTTGGGGTACATACTTAAAGTCAGAGTTCATTTAGAAAAAATAAAACAGCCTCAGTTGTCTCAAATAAAGAGGACATTCAATAGTGAGAATTAAGTTAAAAAATTGTGGGCTTCTTGTTGTTCTTTTATAAAGACTTTGAAATGGCTGGAGGAACAAAAAGGGATTACGTAGGGTTACACAAAAATTAGTTACTGCAAAAGTTTCCACATCCCTGGGAAGAAACAAAAGAACAGTGCAACTTTGAGCCCCTGCTCACTGTCACTGTGCCTAAACTTATGAGGACAGAGGGGCTAAGAATCCAGGAGCCCATATTCACTGGAGGCTGCTGCTTTCTGAACTGTAAGCAGGTTACTGTCACCATTACTACTATCACCCCTGTTTCTATTACTACTGTTATTAATAACACTGCTGCCATGGCCTTGGTAGCATCCTGCCAGAGGGGAAGCAGTAAGCACACACAAAAAGGCATTTTTGGTCTTCTTTTTCTTCCTCTGCCAGCCATTGGCAGAACTGAGCAGGAAGTCAGCCAGTAAGGTCACCTGGGAAATGTAGTTCACAGTATTCCTACATGGCAGAAAAAAAGGAAGAAAAAGAAGGGCAAGTGTGGAAATGAAGAGCAAATTACGTTTTCCAGCACAAACTCTTGAACACTTAGCACACTTCTACATCTTGCTATCCATATCTAACCTTCTGTATAATAATAATAAAATTACATCATGCTTTTCAATAGCAGAAAGATATCAGTCTTCATACAAAGATGCACACTCCCAAAACTGTCCCAAGGGGACATGACTCATCTCTAGAAATGTCCATTCCTTTCGTAATACAGTCACAATCACATCTACTTAGTCTGCAACATAAGGACAAAATTATAAAGTTAACTATAAACAACTTTTTAAAATAACAGGGAAAAAGCAGAGAAATAAAATGCCTAACATACAAAAATGTATAATATGCAAGAAAAAATATTTATAGTTATTGTAGTCCTTGTTTCTGTAATTGATCACATGGCCACCGAACAGCAGCAAATTATTTGTAACTGAGTTGTGACATGTAAAGTGAGAATAGACCTTTCTGTATTCACTCTTTAATTATCAGAACTGACTGAGTATTCAGTCTCCCAGGGAGAAGTGGCACTTGGTGGGGACATTCGTTCGAATATAAAAGAGGCCCAGAGATTTGGTAGGAGGAGGACTGGAAAGGGAACTGGTATGTCCCCACAAATTTTACTTCCTACTCTACGTTCTTCTCAGAGGAGGACTTCTGGCTGCCAAGGTTTTATGTATGAGGACTCCTAAGTCGCTGCTAATTGTCCCAAGGCAATAGCAGAGGAAGAATCAAGGGAAGATTTCAGTTTCTTTCCAATTTTATTCTCCCACAGCTGCAACAGCTCTGCCCTGCTCCCAGCAAAAGCAAATCCCTGCCCCACTTCACATGGCTTCATACCCACTCATTTAGAACAAATTTATCATGCTGTGGATTCTTAGAGTTTTTTCCCATGTTGATGTTTTGTCTCAGCTGTTCTTCGAGGGCTATCTTGGGGAAGACTATAGCAGTTTGTGCCAATACAGTCGAAACATGTGATCAGTCTATAGTAGCCGTTTAAGCACTGGTTGACGGTTTCTTCCCTGCTGATATGAGGAATGGCCAATAGATAGGGGAGGTACTTAAATCCCATCACCAAACACCCCTTAAGTAAATATTCCAGAGAGAAAGCATCCACATACCTTGGCTTGGGAATCTGCATACACACTCTTTATGTCACTACCGTTAAAAACATATTTAAAACACCTTGTTGGAAACTCACTAGAGAGATAGTTTTAATATCACAAATGAAATCAGTTCATTTTCTGAATTTATCTTGTTTTTTAAGTTTTTTTATGTTTATTTACTTTTGAGACAGAGAGAAATGGAGTCTGAGCGGGAGAGGGGTGGAAAGTGAGGAACAGAGAATCTGGAGTAGGCTCCAGTTTCCACACTGTCAGCACAGACCCCAGGGCAGGGCTCGGAACTCTCAGACCATGAGATCATGACCTGAGCCCAAGTCAGATGCTTAATCGACTGAGCCACCCAGGGGCCCCTAATTGTATCTTTTTTTTTTTTAACCAAAAGAATTGCTACCCTAGGTTCAATGCTGTTTCATTCACTAGATCTGGGTTGTTAATTATTTAATACTATTTCTAAAAACTAAATCTAATCTCAAAATATGAACACCTGCAATCACTGAGGATGGGCCAGAAGAATGAAAAAATAATAATCCCTAATACGAGCAATGAATAAAACCAGGACATTTGTAAAAGAAAACAAAAAAGAAAATCAATAAAAGTATGATTCAAAGAAATTTACACTAAGATAAGAATTTCCAGAAAAGGTTTCCAAACATTTTATTTTATAAAAAGTTCATAGGATTCTAAAGTCACTTTGAATTTGACAACAATATTTTAGTGGTATTGTTTGTGGTTTCCTTAGGATTTTTAAATTATTTTTTTAAATTTAGTTATAATACAGACGGCCCCCCTGTGTAATCTTTACTCAGTTTACTGCAATGGTAACAATTTTCAAAGCGAGAGCACAATATAACAACCAGGATACTGACACTGGTACAGTCGAGATGTAGAACATTTCCCTTACTACAAGGATCAATCGTGTTGGTCATTGATAACCACACCTCCTTCCCTCCTTCCTTAACCCAAGAAGAGAATGTAAATAGAATCACACAATATGTAATCTCTTGAGATTGGCTTTTTTTTCAGTCAACTTTGGTAGTCTCTATTGGTTGAGGACAGATCGTTGATCTGTTGAGGTTTGGAGGCCCCCATTACGGAAGTTAGAGGATAGACGTACTTACATAGAAAATAGGCGGGCACGACAGCATTTACTTCCTCTGTGACAACGATAGGGACTGAGGAAATGGAAGGCAGCAGGTTTAAGTATCTTATCAAATCTTACGACTCATAAGCAGAGGCTCTTCTATTTGAAGCTAACCTAACACACTGTCAGCTGGTTGCAGACTCCACAGCCAGGCATCTAACCACTATGATATCCTGACTCACCACCAATAAATGGACATTTAGGTCTACCAATCCATCACCAACGGCAACAAGAGTGACCCAAATGATTTTCACAGAAAGTAAAACACATTTTTATAAACTCAGAGTATTTGTTTTCTATCACTGTTGTAACAAATCACCAAAATCTTAATGTCCTTTTTTTAATGTTTTTTTTTAATATTTATTTTTGAGAGACAGAAAGAGACAGTGTGATCAGGAGCAGATCAGAGAGAGGGGAAGACACAGAATCTGAAGCAGCCTCCAGGCTCTGAGCTGTCAGCACAGAGCCCGATGTGGGGCTTGAACCCAGGAACCGTGAGATCATGACCTGACTCAAAGCCAGACGCTTAACCGATGAGCCACCCAGGCGCCCCAAAACCTTAATGTCTTGACAATACAAGTCTATTGTCTTGTAGTTCTGTAGGTCAGAAGGCTAGCATGGATCTCATTGGGCTAAAATCAAGGGGTCATCTGAGTTGCATTCCTTGCTAGAGGAGAAAGTTATATTAATAAGGCCAGATTTGACAGAAAGTACAATTTTGGTTAAAGAAATGGATTTGCTTAAAGAAATCTCACTCTTATGGCCGTGAGATTTAACTGTTAATACTTTTAGTGACATCTTCAAACAGAAATCAGTAAGCAATCTCCACCAGGTTCACAAAACCAAACTAAACCTTATTGTTTGATAAAAAAAAAACACGTTCTATAAATGAAAATATTTGACATAAAAGTATGCTATGTGATTAGTCAGGAATATCAAGAGATTTTATAAAGTAGTAATTCAGGCAGTAATTTAAGTTGCAGTTCTTCACATTTCATTTTGTCAATAAAATATCAACAGACTTGGACATCTGTTTATAAGTAGGCACGGCACTCCCCTTTGTTTTCATTCTAGAAAGCGATAATAAAGTTATATATGGATCCATGAATGACCTCTGGCACATGAAATCTAAAATTCAGTATACGATTTCTTCAATTTCCATTAAAAACAACAGAAATTAGAGAATCAAACATATGATATATTTCCATTAAAATCATCTGCATCTAAAAGTCACACAGATAAAGTACAAATAATGGTCCCATTTCTATTTTCTCCTGTGAGTCATCAGAATCACCTTGGAAGTGACACTAAGAGACATTTCCATTGACTCCTTGCCTATTGAGAGAGAGGCTTAATGGTACCAGGGTGTTTCTACCTTTAAACACCGGAGCGCATCTGAAGTGCACCCTGTCAGTATCCCCTTCGCTAAATTTTGCACTATTGCCCTCTTCACAATAAACTATTCATTCTTGGTATCCTTTTATACATGAGGCCAGGATTCATAAAGCTGTCATTTAAAAAGCATAATGCAAAAATTGTTACATGAAACAAGTTTTGAAGGACAAACAGAATAGTTTCCTTCCTAAGAAATGCCATGGACAGATAAAAATGACTGGACATAAGTCATATAATTATGTCAAAATAGACACACAATACAAATAATAAATAATCCAGTAAAAATCAAGTATAAATTCTACTACAAAGTAATTAAATGATCAGGCAGAAAGGGTGGGAAGAGATGTGGTCTGGCCATGAAAAAAGAGAGTTCATGACCCAAATAAACCCCATTCTAGAATATGAACTTGGAAGAATCTTCATCTCCTAAGACATTGAAACAACACTTAGAGGATATTTCATAATTGAAAAAAAGAAAGAAAATGACAATAGACACAAGCAACTGTCAAAAAAAGAAAGTTAAAAGATAATTTAAAGCAATAATAACAAGAAAACAAAGTGTTTTCATGAATAATATATAAAATGAAACAAAAAATAATACATGATGTGGCTCCTTCCTAGAAAAATAATTAAATACATGCAAAACAGTTTTAACACATTGTCTACTACACTGTTAAAGCTCGATAATTTTAGTAATTAACGAAACCATCAGAGGGGAGTTTCTTAAAATTTCAACCCCTAGATCTACAAACTTGATCTGTTATTTTCTTTTCCTTCATAAAAAACAAAACAAGACAAAAAACAAACAAACAAACCCACACACACAATGGCTGTCCCCTCCCTCCTACTTGGAAAGGCTTAACTACCTTATTCCCTAGTCCTCATCCTAATCCCAGCTCAAAACCTGCATAATCAATCACTCATGCTCTGCTGGATTTTTGGCATTACATGCCAAAGAGCTCTCCTAATCTTCCATCTTAACTTTTATTCTTTAAAACTAATACCTCTAGATACCAATAACTTGGAAAGACTGTCCAATTACTTTGTTACCACTCAATCTTACAATAAATCAAAATTCGCTTCTCTTTCCATGTGTAGCTAAAACTAAACTTGCCTGGTTCTAAATCAATTAGGTACTTTTTTTTTTTCTCCAAAGGTACTTATTGCCTTTTATTTAATCAGACAATCGGGTACTTCTTCATGTACAAGACTTTCAACTGATTGCAGCCTTCTCACCATGTGCCTGTCTGATGTCATGCCACTTCTAGAGCACGTTTTTGGTTTTTTTCTTAAGTTTATTTATTTATTTATTTTTGAGAGACAGAGAGGGTGCAAGCAGGGGAGGGGCAGAGAGAGAAAAAACAAGCAGGCTCCACACTGTCAGTGCAGAGCCTGATGTGGGGCTCGAACACAGGAACTGTGAGATCATGACCTAAGCCAAAATCAAGAGTCCACCGCTTAACCAACTGAGCAGCCCAGACACCCCTGCAGCACATTTTTTTAAATTAATTCTGAGGTCAAAGCTCCAGCTTACTTCTCCAGAACTCTCAACAATTCTCTCAGAGAAGTCTAAATTCAGAACAGGGACACAGGTCCACAAATAGAATTTACATACTGTTTAGCTGGGCTGGTAAAATCAGGAACAAAGGAAATCTGAGAACTCTGGGAACTCAGGACAGACTGTGAGGTGGTCATCCTATAGGAGTAAATAGATAACAGCCAAGGTTTTACTGTGTAGTCAGGTACCTGATAAATTTTGGAACTCACACACGCAGCTTCCTCAGGAAAGTTAGTATACCACAAAGAAAAAAGGAAAAGTTTTGCATTTTTAAGAGTTAGTAACTGCTTCAAGATGAAAAAATTAATCTTTGTTTTTATGAACCTCTCTTACAAAAGGGGTTGTTACCCTAGAGATTTGTGATTTCTGCAAGATAATTGAGTGGGGAAAAAATGATGCTCAGAGGACAAGAGCTTAGAAATTACTTTTGTTAATTGGAATAATCACCCCATGAATATAAAAGGTAAAACTGCTAGAGCAAAATTTCCAGTGTAAAAATATTGAAAGAAATTTCATTTTGAAACATCCTTTTCATAAGATTGACTAAAGTACAATTTATATAATATGATATATAGCTATTGCAAATGCACACAGTACAGTGATTTTCAGGGGATTTCTAGTGTCGTGCAATGATCATCATTGTTCAGCTTTACAGTATTTTCATCACACCCAAAGGTTTCCTGATGACAAAGTTAGTGGTCAGGCAATGAATGGACAAAGATTGTTCTTAATCACTACATCCCATAATAATGCTTCCCTTTAGAGACTGATCTGTGTGTGAGTTGAGAAGTATATTCAAAGTTTGGGAATTTTGACCTTTTAGTATCTGCCTCAGATTTTACTGTCAGGTTTCTCTGGTCCCCCATTCGACATTCACGTAGCCATGGACCTACAGGGGGCTTATCTAGTCCTGATGTGGATCCTTCAGTCCCGGGATCTCCTCATTAAATTTCTGTCTGGTCTTCCAGTTGCCTGAAAAGGTACAACAATCTCAAACAAGTTAAGCTAGATCTGTCCCTTGCTTCCTACTAAATTTGCTACATTAATGAAATTTTTACTAGACACAGACGCTTGCCTTCCACTCCAAAGCATGTCGGTTCCCTCTGAAAGCCAATCTACTAGTATTCATGGTTAACCTGGTCCTGATCAAAATTACCGTAGCCAAGAGCTGGGGTGCCAATCCAGAAAGAAGACTGCCACTCCCACTGTTTTCACCTGTTTTATGAAGAAGCACTTCTCAGTCTACTGTTGGCCTTGGCTCAACTCCCCAAAGCCCAAAATGGTTGTTTGTAACAATCTGTCCTGCTTTACGTTATTTTTTTGGAAGGGTTTGTTTGCCAACTTCTTAAATCCTCCATAAATCCCCCCAATTTTTTTAACAAGTTGGTTATGTATGTGATCTTCTGTAAAGAATAAATGAATAATCTAAAATATAAAAAGCTATAAATATGAATAACCCCAAAATTCATGTGAATTATGATGCTTGTACATTTTATATTCCAATGGTCCTAAGAGTTTTTAAAAAATATTAGTTGATTTCTATATTGCAGACATGACTTTAGGGAAGAGACCAGGCTGGAGCCAGCTGAGATAAAAAGAAAAACATACTTTATTTTCCCAAATTTAAAAATCATCTGAAATAACATATTTTCCGTATAGTGTTACTTCAGGGAATGAATGATAAGACCTTACTGAATAGTGAGACTGAGCTCAGGTTCCGCAACTCAGCTCTCCAATAACTGTAACAAATCTCCTATTCCCCAGGCAATAGTTTGAAGGATTACTCCTCCCTAGGGAAACTGAGAAGCCTCAAATAAACATTATACAAATTCTAACATTTCTGTGTCCCCATAAAGTGGTCAGATTATGGGTAGAATAGCCCAGTTATGCAAAAAAAGATCCATTAGGATCTTACTATGTCAGTTTTAAATACTCAGTTTCAAATATTGTATTAAATAAAACATATGAAGAAAAAGGAATTACAGATTATTTAAGTCTCTTAGCATACTACTGAGAAATCAAAAATAAACTGAAAAAAAAGGCACCAAAAGAAAAAAAAAAACCAACTAAAAACGTAATGAGCACATAATATTGGGAGAAGAGAATTTAAAAATCAATAATTATGATTAATAGCCTCATGGAAATAAAAGAATGCACTGTACCCATGAAATTAGAACAGAACATTCTGGCTATCCTGTAGGAGCCTACACAGCTCGGAAAGGGGAGCATTACGAAGGCCAAGCTTACTGCTGCCAATCAAGACTACTGTTACAACAAGGTGTGCTGTTAGCCCAGGGTAGTGCACGGCTGGTCGTGACGTCTGCTCCATCCCCCTGAATTACAGCTATCAGGGGCCCCTCCATTTTGCCTTCATACTGTACTGCATTCTATCCTCTCTTCCATTATCTTTCTGTTTGTTGCTGTTCTTTCATCCGAGAGGAAAACATAAGTTGATCATAACAGAACGAGAGGGGCAGTCTTCTTAATACTGATCTACTTCTCACTAAATGACATACAATTTGAGGTTTAGAAATCTTTTTGTCACTTTGTTATAATCTTTACCATTGAGTAGAAATCAAAACGGGTCAATCCGACACGCTGGCCTATTTGGTGGAGATGTCAACATTAATCTTTTGAGTTATACTGTGCCTTAATATAGGGGCCTATACTTATATATACTGTATCTTAAAAGTTTCTCTATAGTAATATAGAACATATTTCTCGAGTTCTTTATACATGAAAACATACTTCCTGTTGCATCTATAACATTGCCAATCCCAGAATAGTTAGTAAAATAGGAACTAGCAAGCATTATTTCTGAACGAGTTGATATAAAACAATTTAAGCCATAAAACAGAATGGTAGTAACCAAAAACTAGATACTACTTTTTAGTTTAAAATTTATTTTCATACATATTAAATGAAAAATACTAATCTCAGCAAATATAAAAACCCAATTATGCTAGATATTATTATTCTCATCTAAAAAATTAACAAACTAGATGCAAAAAGTTTGAGTGAAGCACCATGTACACATTGTTGAAAATAGCAGCAATGGAGCAACCAGGTTTTTTAAAGTCAATTCCACATTCTTTCTACTACGTGCCATTATTTCCCCATTTAGATCCAAACTATAAAATTATAACGATGCCATATTCATATAAACACACAGTGATGCATAAACAAAACACCGGCTGTACTGAGAAACTAATTTTCATGTGTTCAGCAGTTTCATACATTCATTAGAGATTAATGTCAACTCTAAGCAATAGCAGAAAAGACGCGTTTCCTAGTCTCTTAGCTCGTAATGTTCATTAATATTGAGATTTTAACACCTCACACTTCATTTACCAATGCAGTGAAATATCTGCTTTCCATACCCTGATGCGTAAAGCATGCTAAATGCTGCTGGGTTTAAAATTTACATAAGGTTACATACATCAAAATGTTTTCAAATGTAATTTAATGTTACTACAAATATAGTTCATTAGTTACTACTTAGTTTACACCTTCCTTCCTTTCATCCTTCTACAATTTCTTAAACCCTTCCTTGAATGATTACTTTAACTTTCCTTCTAATTAACCTTGGCACCTTTCCCCTCACCCAAAACAACGCTTTCCTCGAATACATATACAGATTATCTATGTGTAGCAAGGAATTCGCAGGAAGATAAAAAGATCTGAGCTTTTCAGTCTGTCTCTGAGAGTATAATCTTTAAGATCAGACCAGCTTCAGCACAGCTGTGCCCCTTAAGCTCCTGTCCTGGTAACAGTAGGTAATACTAGGTAATAGCAACAGCACAGTCACACAGCACCCAGGCTGAGTCCTACCTATCCCTGAGCTCTGCATTCACGGGGATCACAGGCCAGTGATCACAGCATGTATAACAAAAGGAAACTTTCTAATCCTTTGTAGTTTTAAAATTACATATTTTTCATTGTTGGATTAAAGCTGCCAGTCTATTGTTTGATTATTACACACTTTTCATTGAATATCCTCCTATTGTGGTCAAGGATCGAGAATTCTGAGATACTCCATCTTTGCTTCTTTGGCTGACTTTCAAGAGCGGATCATATAAAGTCTCAGGATATATTTCTTACATTAGTTCAAATAAACTGCCAGCAAATGGCTACTTTGGTACTTAACTTTATCAATAACATCTTAGCAGAAAATTGCTTGCTGAAAGCAAAATGCACTTGGACGTTGCCTTTCAGTTGCATTAACATCGTTTAAACTCTTAAAATTTTTTCTTGCCTGTATTTTCTTGCCAACAAACAACTATAACTCTAAATGCCTTTTCCTTCCAGTTTATCTCTTTTCTTTTATGCCACTCCAATGCCGTGTGTGTGTGTGTGTGTGTGTGTGTTCTTTCCTTCTTTTTCAAGACTTTTCTGAATTCATCAGAAGATTATGGTTCACATTGTTAACATTGTTTTGGAAATCAAGAAAAAGCAATCAGAAGGGACCGTGATTCTAAACATTGTTAAAGTAATCTTTCTCACTGACCTTAATTGGCAATCTGTTTGAGCGTTCATATACATACCTTATGTAGGGAGTGTAGAAAATATGCATTAATAAAATTGCCCATCATTTTTAGAGTTAATTTAATAACATAGAATATTTGGAACTCAATACTTTGATTTCTAGCTTCAAGATGTCTGTCATTGAAACAAAATCTATAGAGATCCAGGATAAGAAATTCTAGGTCTGTATTAAAATGACAGATCTATACTGTATGACATTATATTTGGCTAGACAAGACTAATGTCTTCAGAGTCAAACTACTCTTAAGAGAGAGCAAAAAAGACTATAAACTCAGAGTAAAGCAAAGGTTGGTGACAATAAGTCAGATATTATAATGATATATTATTGAATGAAAATTTTTCAAGGCTTCTTTCTAAATTCCTAAAAGTTTCAGACATGAAGAGAAATTTCATGGAAAGGAATGTTATTGTCTAGTTAAATCATGAAGAGGTTTATACTTTCTTTTCTTGGCACATTAAGATATTTTTCAACATATCTTTCAAGTAATCACTTCAATTTTCTTTATATAAAACATAAAATTTATTTAAAAATGGCTATAAATCCATCCTCTCGAGTTCAGAATATTTTGTACCTAAAAGCAACAAGTAGGAGTACTACTTTAAAGATTTTCCACTGGTTTGGTACCTATTTTCAAAAGGAAGGGACAAGGAACCTTATGGAGTCAAAGCAAGGCCATGTTACTACATAGTCAGTCCCTTGATTAAAGATAAAGTTAAAGGGGTGCCCGGGTGGCAGGCAGTTAAGCCTCTGACTTCAGTTCAGGTCTGGATCTCACAGTCTGTTAGTTCGAGTTCTGTGTCGGGCTCTGGGCTGACAGCTCAGAACCTGGAGCCTGCTTCCGATTCTGTGTCTCCCTCTTTCTCTGCCCCTTCCCTGTTTGTACTCTGTCTCTTTCTCAAAGATAAATAAATAAACTTAAAAAAAAAGATGAAGTCAAAAATGAGTAAATAAGGATGAATGAAGAGCACTAGATATTGGACTTCGGGTCAGATCCCCAATTTCAAATCCTAACAAGCTTAGATATTGGTATTAGAAACGTTACTTAAGCTTCCAATCAGATTCACAGTAGAGAGATAAAACTAACAGAATGTTATGATGAATAAAATGACTATAGAAAATATTTAACCTATATTTTTACTTCAATTATAGCCCATAAAGACTAGAAATCAAGTAGCAAACTCACTGTACCATATTTCTCCTGATATGTTAGTTTTGGGTTTTTTTTTTCCACTATAATGAATGTGGAAGAGCAGATGATCAGAAGACTAGGTAGTATGTGCTCTGTAATGATTAAGGCATAGCCACTGTAGTCAAACAGCTTTACCACATTGTGCCTGAATTTGGATAGATTATATGTCTAAGCTTCAGTTTCCCCTTTTGTAAGAAAAGGATACTAATAGACCCTGCACCTGGTGGTTAACAGAATAAACAAGATCATTTATATCTAACATATGCTTGAGATCACAAGTGTAGGGTACATTGTTAGGTTCTAAAATAAGAAGACGACACCTTCCATCAAGGATCTTACACTCTAACATGGAAACTGCCAATCTACACGAATCAAGGGTTTATAAGAAGCGTGGAGAGGGCCAAGTGGGAGAGAGGAAATGGTGGAAATGGAGGATGCCAAACAGGTCCCCAAAGAGGGTATCTAATAATAGGACAGAACACCTCCATGGAGCCGCCACACAGAAATAAGCCAGTGCTGCAGTCATAGTCTCTCTTGTCATGTGTCTCAATCTGGAAGCCCTTGGGCTAATTTTAACTCATAGATTTGGTTTCCTCCCCACCCCCAAAAGATTTTACAAACTGGCCACTTCACTTAAACATTCTGATGTGTGGCTTCTATTGACAAATAGGAAGATCTGGCATCTCTGGGCCTATATTTCTACATGGTAACCATCATCTAAAGTTGCATGATAAGGACACCTTGAGATATTCCTTTTGTACTGTTCTGTTTTCTGTCGCTTTACACACAAACCTTATTAAATTCTACTCAATCCCCCAATGAAGGGATTTTGTTCATTACAAAACAGTTTCCATACAAGGGAAGATGTTGGAATGGTACTCTGACAACAAAATACATGAGAAATACTTGACCAAGGAAAAACATACAAGAACTCTCCAGAATCAACTTTTTCAGAACTCTACAGAGGAAACCTGCTTCATTTCCTTTCAATAAAGCCAGGCAGTGATAGTGCACTGTGTCACCACATTGTGGGACTCCAAGTCTCCTTCCTTGGGTCAGGAGGGACTGGACCACGGGCAGGTTTTGAGGACTAGAAAGGCCCTGCCGACAGCCTTTGGGAGGAAGGGGAACAATGAGCCGAGAGGCAGGCCGAGTGTTCTCATCACTTTAGGGATGAAGATGGGATATTCACGAGGAATAATCTGAAAAATTTGGTTTACTTTCTCAGCTTTCATTTATATTTTGTGTTTTAAAAGCATAGAGACTTAAGCTTTTACTCAAATCCCAGAGTATGGTAATATCTCTAATGAAAGAAGGCTTAGGACAGGTAATTTCCCTGTCAGATTTCTGGGAGAGACAAAGGGAAGAGTAGGATTATACTTAGTTTTATTTTAGGAAATATTGTTTTTCCTAGGGTGAAACTAAAGTCTGTAGCAATGTGAAAGGCACATTATAAAAGAGAAAAATATACAGAGCACACTACTATATCTACGTGCAACAACAACAAAAAAGAATTCAAGTAATAATTCTTACCACTCCCATAATTAATTCACATCATAGATGACAGGGTTCATTCATTTCTGTGAATGTTCAGAAATGACACAATGAAGCAGTTACTACAAGGGTTAGAATATACTGGTGACATGATATAGAAGAAGGCTATGCTTAATCTGTATATTATTTTATTTGTAGTTGTCAAAACTTTGGCCTTTTAAATATACTAGATTGATAAGGGGTTTATTTCATAATTTTTATATATTTCAAAAATATACAAAACTGCCCATCCAACAGAGATGGTAAGCTCCTTTTTTTTGTCACCTGTATTACTAAGAATACTGTGTGTGTTGTACTCACTGCTCTGCTTTGGCTCTTCTAATTTCATCAGAAATTGCTTATGTTTTGCTTTCAGTAGCAATGCAAAGCCATTGATAATACTTCCTAACATTTCAAGAAGTTCAATACCATAGAAATGTTCTGTTTCATATATCAATCTAAGGAAAATGTTGTTAATTTGTTTTCTGACGAATATTCTGTATCTAAGAAATGTCTTATAAATCTGATGCAAAACATCTTTTCGTGTTGTTTTTGACCACGGTCCCCACAAGTCCTCACTCTAAGTCACAGAAGGAACCTGGTCAGAGCTGGGAGCATTGGGAGCTGGTGATCCTGAGAAATTGTGTGGGGCGGAGGGGGGGGGGCAGCGGGAGTTGAGTGGAACAGGTGGAACCTTGTGCCGTTCCCCTAACCTCAACTATCAAAAACGTGCTGGGGCACCACACCCAAGATCCCACAGAAAAACTCCAAACACTCATTCAAAACTATGTGGGAATGAAGGAGTAAGTTTTCCAAGAGTTGTAATTTTCTAGAAGCTCAGGGGGGGCATTTCTTGTCTTTTGTTTTGTTTTAATCTAAGCTCAGTTATGAGGACTTCATTAATTTTCACTTTGTAACATTATCTGAGAGAAAGTATTTTCAGATTCTTGCAGGAGCTCGAGTAATTATCATAAAACACAATCTGGCAACTCCTTTTTAATGCTTTTGCCACCTGCCATGCGCTAGATCTTCATTCTCACATACAATCAAAACAGCCTCTTGCTTCTTTCCATGTTCTCCTCGCTCAATCTGTCCCCCACACCAGTGCCAGAGCTCCATCCTCAAACAGATCATAGCGAGGCAGAAGCCAGGTGGGCCATTTGATTCCGCTATATTTTGCCTGTGTTTGGAGACAGGGGAGAGAGGGTTTAATATGGATTTGCATGGAGTTGTGTTCCTGAATCTTTAAGTCAAGATCTTACAAGTAATTTCAGAGCAGGACCTCCAAAATAATTATCTATCATAAAAGAAAAGTTCAAATGTCACATGTTATATATTGTATGACTTAAATTATGTTGTTGCTGATTTCCAATCAGAGCAATGGCGTTCAAGCCTGTTTGCATGATCACACCACTGGGGAACTCTACAAAAGTATAATGTGTGGGTCCCACCCTAGACAGATGAGGTAAGTCTTCCAGGGACTGAGGCCCTAAAATTATTAGTTTTCTAAAGTGATACCAAGATGATTCTAATGTGAAAAGAGATAGACAGACACTGGTGTAGCACTCTATTAGTATATATATGGTTAAAATTATTTAACTGACTTTAAAATGCGCTGTGGTGACAATATAGTGAGTCAGGATATGTCTTAGAGGAGAAAGGGACGGAGGGCTTGGGATGGCCAATCAACTCAGTAAGTTATAAAGTAACCATTGCTTGCTGTCTTCCCATTAGGAAATGCCTTGTTCTTTTTTCCTACTCCTACCTACTCCCTGATTTTGACCGCAGAAGGAGGGATAACGTGCCTTATTGTGAATCTTAGTGGCTCAGTCAGTTAAGTGTCCAACTTCGGCTCAGGTCATGATCTCACTGCTTGTGGGTTTGAGCCCTGCGTCAGGCTCTGTGCTGACAGCACTTAGCCTGGAGCCTGCTTCAGATTCTGTGTCTCCCTCTCTCTCTGCCACTCCCTCCCTCACAGTCTCTCTCTCTCACAAATAAATAAAGCATTAAAAAAAATTTAAAAAAGAGAGAGAGAGAGAGAGAGAGAGAGAGAGATATGATTGGCTGTATTCATGTGGCCTAAGCTCTTTGGGGCTCTTTCTTTCAGAGATGCTTGCCCACAAATTAAGCAGCCTCTTTTCTCTCCTGAGTCCATATGGTAAGAATACCTGCCAGACAGAAACCATATGTTTGCACTCATAGGTCTAACAGGAGAACAGGAGAAACCTAATGAAGGACCAGGGGGAGGGGAAAAGGGAAAGAGAGTTGGGGAGAGAGAGGGATGCAAAACCTGAGAGACTATTGAATACTGAAAATGAACTGAGGGGTTAAGTGGGGGGAGGAAGAGGTGGTGGTGATGGAGGAGGGCACTTGTGGGGAAGAGCACTGGGTGTTGTATGGAAACCAATTTGACAATAACTATTAAAAAAAAAAAAAAAGAATACCTGAGTTGAGGCCCAAGACAGGATTAGAGGCCACCAAACCTATCCCAAGGCCTCAGCAGTTGGGTTTAAGGCAAAATGTGAGGCTTCCTGGAAATCTCCTTGAAGGCCTGTGGGGACGATGTGTAGCTAGTTCCTCCTCTCCCTTCAGTGCATTCAGGGATGGATGGAGACAACTAAGCCTTAGATCATTCCCTATTTCACCGGTAATGATTTTCATTTCTCTCTGGTTCCTTTATAGGATTCATAAGATAAATAAGGGCTCTATTACCTTTTGAAATCTCAATAAGAATATTCTCTCAGAAAAAAACACAAGAATGAGAAGGAAGGAAGGAGAGAAGGAGGAAAGGAAAGAAGGAAGGGGGAGAAAAAGAGAAAGAGAAAGGAGAGCAGGAAGAAAAGATTTATAAGCCCTTTGGCTGTGGGGTCTAGGCCTTTATCACTTCCTTCCTCCATACAATTCAATAATCTTTTTTAAGCCGAGTTGTGAGTAAATCTGAAACATATGGTTTAAATTATCACTAAAACCCTCAACCAGTTGAAAAATAAGGATGGAAGGATCTATCACAATACCTTTACAAATTTTCCCCTAGGGTTTAAACATAATAGATTTTTAAAAAATCAGATGAGTTTCCTATCTATAAATGGATTCTCTTTTCAAAAAAAAATGTTCCTATGTAAAAACAGACTTAACTATTATCGTCTTCTATCAAATTTTCCAAAGCTTTTAGCCAGGGCCTACATTAAAATATAGAAAAATCAACTTTCCTTCTGAGCCCAAAGTTCAAGTGAGGTTAGTGCCATGGTAAACAGATTCCTTCTTGATTCATTAAGCAGAGATATCACTAAAAAATTATATAATTAAAAATAAATCCTTGTGACAGTGAATATGGGGAATTGACATGTGTGCATGTCTACATACACACATACCCCTGTGTGGCTAAAATAGACAATAATTCAGATACTCTGCTGGTAACAGCATGTGTTTGGATCTTGAAAATTAATACAGGGAAACTTCACCAAAATGGAATAGGGGAGCGAGAAGGGGAGCCTAGACTCAACATTAATTATCAGAAGAACTGTCCGTTACGCACCCCAACAGAAGCATCATCAGTGAGAAGGGATCATCAATTACAGGCCCCACTAGGAAAGAAACACATTGCATCTCCTACAAGAAACTGACGACCCCTCTAACTCATCTAGTGAGTGATCCTCATGGACACGTGCTTTTCTCCATCAAACTCGTTCACAACAACCCCTTCCAATCTCCCCCTTCTTTCCCACAAAATCAACTTCCTCTCCTTTGTTTGTTGGGCTTGCCTTTGGTTTTGCCATAATTTGCATGTCCCAAACTCAATTTTCTTATTCTCAGATAAATCTGTTTTTGCCAGTAAAGTAACTCTCATTTTTAAAGTTAACAAATTCCATTTCCTGAGTTTAATAAGCATAAGCTACCATTTGCTCTTCATTTTAATTCTGCCCGCTGCTGACTTCATTGATGACCCTGGAAAAACCATTTAACCTCCCTTCATCTTGGTTTTCATTATATTTAAAATAAGGCTTATAAACAGTGCTGGCACCACAGAGGCATTTCCATTGCATTTAGGAAGTATTTTACTAATAATAAAAATGTTCTCTAAATGAAATTTCACTGTGGTAAAATGACAACGTAGAGAGGATGTACTGCAATACCCTATCAAAACTGAATTTAAAATAATAATCAGTGAAAATATTGAAAAACAGAGTATAATCCACTACGTTTATACGTATGTTTTACTTTTCAATGGAGAATTAACCTCTTTTTTGTTTGTGAAATATGTTTCTCTAGATTTCTGCATTTCTTTGGGGTACAGTATACATTATACTTGCTCTAAATTTCTGCCAGTCAGCGTTCTGTTTTGACATAATGGACTTAATCACAGATGAAATGTATTGTACCCTTTGGAACCCTCTGGTTGTGTACAGGTTTCTTAAAATTAGTCCTATCCTTCCAAATTTCCAGTACAAATATTAATGCAGAACCAAACTGATTTATGATCATCATAATATGATGGCACCTGTAGTCCCTCAGATTTACATTTATAGATTAAAATTACAAAAGGATTATCTCCCAGCCAAGGCTTTTGAACCTGTTACTTGGTAAATTATTTTTTTCTCAATTACACATGGTTATGTTATGGATAGAGTTGTACCTCATGGTTCCTAAATATTACTATACAATAAAAAAACTAGGAAGTTCTAACCATGCAGATTTATCAGCATCAACTCTCTGTAATTTTATTTAATATGTCTGAGTTGGGACCCAGCTATATGCATTTGACAATCATCCTTAGATTTTTAAAGCAGAAATATCATGTATCACAAACTGAGAAATATAGCTGTAAACTACACTCAAAATTACCACTGAAAATTATTGGCGTGAGATAAATATTTCCATGAAAATAATTTAAGTGACAATAATTAGTAAAATCAGTTATATTATC
This sequence comes from Suricata suricatta, assembly GCF_006229205.1. Classification (NCBI taxonomy): domain Eukaryota; kingdom Metazoa; phylum Chordata; class Mammalia; order Carnivora; family Herpestidae; genus Suricata; species Suricata suricatta. The sequence continues at coordinate 116,806,920 of NC_043704.1, forward strand.
CAATAGTGATGCACTTACATAAAAGCTACTAACTCTCTCATTAATCTTTAATTGTAATCATTCAAACATTCAGCTAACCATGGATTCATACTTTAAACTGACCTTGATCTCCTAGTTTTATTTACAATGCTCCTCTATACGTGACCCTTCATTGGGGTAAGCCGTAGCTCTGGACTTTGAATCTACTTGTCATCAAATCCTTTATACTTCTCAATGATGTCACTTTCATTTACTCAGGTAAAGGAATGTGTCCTGTGACTTCCTTATTACCAGTTTCTGAAATAAATCTCACAGGTGTTCTTCTCATTAAAGTCAAGAGGGTCATCAGTCTACTATCAGCATATCGAGATACCCAAAATCTACTATGATTCCTCCAGATATAAGGTTGTCTCCAGTCAGTTAATTTTGTCACTAGTACTCAAACTTTTGGAAAATGGTAACTCTTTTTCCAGAAATTCAGAAATGCAGCTCCCTGGTATTGAATATCTGCCAGGGCAGTCTGGTAGACCTTTTACCCTTTGACACTTTTCTCCAAATGAAGGGCTATATTTTACTATTCTGATCATGAAGAAATAAAATGTATTCCCAAATCTTTACCCACACCATAGTTGTCCCCCCCACTATGAAGTCTGAGACTAATAGTGCAGTAAATCCTAAAAGATCAAAGCATGTTTCATAAATTTTCCATTACACATATCTTTAGAATTTTTATAAATACTAGATTATGGCTGAACATATTTTTTTCTATAAAACACTCATTTTTAGATATTTAAAATGGTCTCACAGCATTAAGAATAATAGAGCACTCATTATTAAGAACCTTGAATGTAAAATAATTTTCTATACAGTGTGGTGTTGAAATTGGAAATATGAATTAAAAAATAACTTCTTAACTTCTTTTACAATACGGGAGATACACAGCACTTTTGTATGATTACAAATTTGATCTGGTTCAACTGTGAAAATTAGGTCACAATTCCTTGAAAATGGCTTCAAATGGAAAATAAGACTAATGATGTCAAATGTAGGTATAATATACAACAAGAAGTAGAAATTTGTTCAATATTTTTAAGCCTAGATTCATGGTCAGATTATTCATTATTACTCAAGGTTATAATAGTGTTTCTCCTTTCTTCTGTTTATAGTTTCTCTACCTTACAGCTTGGTCAGCTGTTCTAAAACACTTATCATCTACATTAATTTTGGAGCAATGTGTTCACTTATGGAAAAGGAGAGAAATATATTAAAAACTGCTAAGTTACAAAAAGATGTCCTAAATAACCAAACTATAAATAAATTGGAAGACAATTAGAATAGTGAAACAGTTCTACAATAGAAAATCATTTTATAAAGAAGGAAGAAGGTCAACTACGGCTTTGGAAAAGTTTCTTTTACAAGCAAAGTAGTAAAACCAGAAACATCTATCTGAAAGTTGCTTTCATTTTTGAATGAAGGGACTATCAGAAGTGCTTCAAATCATATGCAAATAAATTATCCTGAGAAGCTTATAAACACATGTGTAATAGGAAAAAAAAATTCAGGAACTTCACTGAATCCAGCCAAATGAAACCAAAGTCTGAACTCTCATTGGACAAGTGATAGTGTATAAACCTTTTTTTTTTT